>NC_063189.1:35091828-35391828 GCF_017589495.1 Alosa alosa
CAGAAACGACAACAACAGACTCCAAAATTATGCCCCTTGCCCTCAATGAGCCGGGGAGTTATCAATAACGCGAATGAATAGAGAGCATGCAGCGTGCTGTCTCTTGTCTTGCCATGCATCCCTGTCATGTCATTTGAAGGCCGGTGATTTATAACCAGTCATTGTTCTCCTTTTATGTTCTACATTGTGCTCAGTGCAGCTGCACTCCGTAAACCAGGTGTGCAAACACTTGTCTGCAAACAACTGTTTTTCCAGCTTTCCCCAATAACTCACTCTGATCTGCCACATGAGTTAAGAAATGGGCCGACAGACGTAATTATGACAAATCTGAGGAATCACGAGTATTGTTTCAAATGGGCTTACCAGGAGCCTGCATATTAGAAGATTCTCTCCAGAGAGACATTTCAATTAAGCAAGCAGAAATCTGTAAACACCACTGAGAGAGGGACAGAAAGAGAGCATCTGAGAGAGAGCTAGAGGGGAGAGAGAGGGAGGGAGGGAGGGATGGAGGGAAAGAGAGAGGGAGAGAGGAGGAAAGAGAGAGAGCTTTAGCGTGTAATCCCCCAAATCCCTCTCACCCACCCATTCTTCGCCATTAAAAACCTGTCATTGCCTGCTCTGAATGCGCCCGCTGTGGTCTGGCAGTCCAATCTGTGTGTGCAGCTCGGAGAGCCTGGAGGCCCTGGCTGTCCTCCAGATCACACCACATACTCGCCACCAGGCCCGTGGCTACATACTGCCCCTGCCACCGAACAGAGCCAGGCCGTCTCGGGGGTGGCACACCTGGGGGGAGGCCGGGTAATGAGGCCTCTGGTGCTGAGACGCTCGGCTACCCAAGGAGCCCAAGAGCATCTGGTCAGCGGAATCAGGGGCTGGTAGAACTGGGCCAGAGCTAAGTCCCTCTAGACGAGGGATTTCAGCATTGGTCTCCTTGTGACCCATTTATGCAAGTTAAATGGACTTTGTGTGTGTGCTGTGGTGGGTGATGCAGACTGCTGGAGCTGTTAGGTCTGTGTTGGTGGAGCAGGGTGGACGTGCTGTGAGAGGGAACAAGATCTGGCATGACAGCCTGTGGATAGCGAAGGCAGGAGGGTGCAGCCGGACAAGGAGTCCGGTGACAGGCGCCCACAGCGGCCCTCTGCTCTATCTCCTCCGCCGCCTCTCCAGCTGAAGGACCACTCGCCTCTGAGACCCTAGGATGAGAAGCATCATATCCCCGAGCAGCTGCTCCAGAGAGACAGGGGGAGAGACACATGACCTTTCCCCGCTGTCAGGCAGAGGGGATTGGGGTTGGCTGTCAGAGACCCTGCCTCTCTGGGGATGCAGGGCAGCACAATAGGCAGGCGTCTGGCTTATCAGAAGAGGCTGGCAGGAGATGTGATGGGTTTTGGTGGAAGGCAATTTCTGGATGAGATGAGACTGCTAAAGGCTTCTGAGGGACGATTAAATGCCAAAGTGCCATTTTATTAATGCGCTTCTCAGTCAAATGTTTGCGAATTGTTAGCAAATGGCCCACATGTAATTGATGATGAGAATGATTGCAAAATGTGTCAAGAGACATAATTGCTGAATAATTATTCCAGTCAAGACACAGTGCACAGTGGTGCATGAGGTACTTTCTAGTCAGTTGACAATGTTTATAAATTGTTTATTTTCATATTCATCATTTATACATTTTAATTCATAATAATTCAAATAAATTACATACTTTAATAGTTTCAAATCTTTGACTTAGTGACTTTCATGTAAAATTATTTCATATTTCACCTAACACACCTGTGTGTGTGTGTGTGTGTGTGTGTGCGTGTGTGCGTGTGTGTGTTTATGTGTGTATGTGTGTGTGTGTGTGTGTGTGTGTGTCTGTGTGTGTGTGTGTGTGTGCATGTGTGTGTGTGTGCATGTGTGTGTGTGTGTGTGTGTGTGTGTGTGTGTGTGTGTGTGTGTGCAGTGTAGCGTTGCTATTGCTGCAGCCCTTGGTTCTGACGGTTGCTGTTTGTTGTCGCGTCCCCCGCAGCATTCCTGGCTCAGCCGTGTGTGCCTTCGACATGCAGCAGCTGGCGCGGGTGTTTGAGGGGAGATTCAAGGAGCAGAAGTCCCCCGAATCCATTTGGACACCTGTCCCTGATGAGCTGGTCCCCAAACCAAGGTACACACAGACTGTTGTTCCCCCAAAGCATGTACCATCAGCCCATAAACAGATTGCAGATCTCCACCATCCTGTCAAATTCACTTGTGTTTTTTTGTTATCTTTCGGTATCTGGGAGTTTCCAGTTCTATTTGGTAATTCTTCCCATGCAGAACACAGAACATGTATTTGTAGTCTTATTAAGTTCCTTAAAAGAGATCATTTAGGCTTGGACAAGGGCAGTTAAACCAAAAGCCTCAGTTTTGGAGTTGTCTCTTTTTTAAATTCAAGCTAATTAACTGACTAATACCTATTTTGTCCAAATATCAATATCTGTTTCTCAAGGAGCCAGACCAGTGGTGTTCACCTGTCATAGCCATATCCATGAGGTTTACTGTGGGAGATTAGAGGGATGCTGTTTATCCTGTAGTCAAATGGCATTAGCTCAGTAGATTTCATCTGAGGCCCATGGGTGTTGTTGTGTGTGCTCCACAGGCCTGGTGGATGTGCTGTCCAGGGCTCCAGGTTCAGCTCCTCCAACACGTTCCCTGATGAGGTGCTGACCTTCATTAAGACCCACCCCCTCATGGATGAGGCCATCCCCCTGTTAGGCCACAGGCCCTGGATCATTAAGACCATGGTCAGGTAAGATCTTTTCATCTCTAGCTTTAGACAGGTCTTTAACTGCCTAAACCACAGGATACATCAATAAACATGCAAAAACAATCCCTTCTCCAGGCAAACACCAGCAGCCACCGTATGAAAAAGAGCCTGTCCTCTCTAATTGGCAGTCACACTGTTTTAAGAGATTTACTAGGCATTGTTAAATTCCTTTTATACATGAAAGCTCAGGCCACTGCTGCAGTCTAATGTAATCCCTTCACTACACACAGCCATAGAATGAAAAAGGACCCTGTCTGAGTCATTGCTAGTCATTGTGTTTATAAAGTTTGACTTGGTGGTATTATATTCCAGCCCATAATTGCACCTCTGTATCAAAGGGGAAACGTCTTTGGTCTTCTGTGATCCCCGCTGCATGTGTGTGCCCTGAGTTGGTCCATCGCTGAGGCTTCTTAATGTTTGTTTGCAGGTATCAGCTCAACACCATGGTGGTCGACACAGAGGCCGGGCCACACAAAAACCGTACTGTGGTGTTCCTCGGCTCCACAAGGGGAACAGTTCTCAAGTTCTTAATAGTTCCTAACAAGGACAGTCCTGGGTCCAACGGCAACATCTTCCTCGAGGAGCTGGAGGGTTATAACCCAGACAGGTGAGGAGTTGCTTAGAGAATCTCCAAAATGGCACTATACTGCATTAAGGAATAGCAAGAGATGTTGCTTTATAGGTCTAAACAGTGTTTTCTCAAGGTCAATGTTTCATGTTATTATTTGTGAGTGGTATTTGAGAATTACTTTTATATCACATCCAACAAACTCTTGTCTAAATTGTGTTTCATTAAGATGATTGATTTAAAGTGAAACATATTTTATATTTGGGATGAATTTGTTAAGGTCTGGATCCTCGTCTTTCTTATTCCATTACCATGATACTCCAGGACTACTTAATGGGTGTTTGCAAAGCAACAATAAAAAAAAAAACTTTATCCAACTGTTTGACCTTAAAAGGGGCAATATAAAGAATTAATTTTCTGCTGTATTGAGACTGCCGACCTTTGGGAACAATTTGCATCCATTTTCGATGAATTGGAGTCAAAAGCCAAAACACCTTACCCTGCCAATGCTAGCGTGGATGCCAAAGTACCGAGCCAGTTTAAATAAACTACATGGAAAGAGTGTCAGTTATTTTTGGAATGATCTAGATAAATAGTCTTACACCAAAGTTTCAATTGATCTTTAGGTTCAATGAATGTCACTGTCTCTGTGCAAGGAAAGCAATGCATTATTTAGGACCTCCATTTTGTTGCAGTTGCCCTCATACAGAAACACTCACATACTTCTTTTAAGTGTCCAGACCCATAAGCGAAGATTGATTGCGCATACTAAAACAATCCAAGCAGTCTGTTTGAAAGGGATACTGATGAACAAGGCTGATGAAATCAAAGGGCCCAAGCTGGTAGTCAAAGTGAAAAAGAAAACGGACAAACCGCAGTAGCAAGATATGAGGCAGTGTTGTTGGGCCTTGCGGCTCACATCAAAGAGCTTTTCGCCTCTCTCTTAAACGGAGATCAAACCTCAGACGGAGGCAGGGCGGTGAACACGCGTGGCAGTGCCCCGTGACTGCCCCGCTGAGGTTCACCACACGATCACACGACTCTAAACAGAACTTAATCAGCACTGGCAGGTGTTTGTGCACCACTTTACGTCAGTGACTTTTACACTGGAAAGTTGTGAGCAAAGTGCTGCCTCTGTTAATCAGGACTCGGTGGGCAGGCCCGTCATGCCAGCCAGCAGCCGCACAACAATAGCAAGCCCTCGCTAACAATCACAGTGATTTTGCTTCCTGATTGCGTCAAATGTTTTGCATATGTGTAATTTTAGCATGCGATGTGGGAAGCTTAATGCGTGATGCCTGCCATAATCAAGAATCTCAGCTGAAGTTAATTCAGGGAAAGATCATGTTCTATTCACAGCATAAGTAACATGTTCCTTAAAAAATCAACTGCTTTTCATAGGAAAAGCCACATACTATAGCCTATATCAAACTAGGGTTCTGACTATTTGTCTTCCTTCCCAGGGATATTGTTCAGTGTTGTGCAATGCTAGGAATGTCTTTTTTGTCTATTTGTAAAATTTCCTTGTCAATGTTGAATGCTGTGAAAGCTGACAGAAAAAAATTACATTTTCTAAATGCAGGCAGAATTCTGTGGTTGTCCATTATGTGTACTAATCATCATCATGAATCATCTTCTTGCCGTCTTCTCTCTCTCTCTCTCTCTCTCTCTCTCTCTCTTTCTCCTCTCTCTCTCTCTCTTTCTCTTTCCCTTTCCCTCCCTCTCTCTCTCTCTCTCTCTCTCTCTGTGTCAGGTGTGGGGGGGACTCTGTGCAGGCGCGTCAGCCCCTGTCTCTGACCCTGGACCAGTCCAGCCACACGCTCCTCTTGGCCTTCCAGTCCTGCCTGGTGCGGCTACCTGTGGCCCGCTGCCACCTGCACTCCCGCTGCATGAAGTGAGTCCTCACACTCACACACTGTCTGATACGCACACACGCACACACACACACACACGCATGTTTAGCATCTTTTGACCAGCCATTCATATTCCCCTCAGTGGTTTGTGTCCTCCCACGTTTTGGTATAGCTCATTCACATACATGTATTCATATGCATTATGTACGATCATTCACAGATGGCCCTCACATGAGCGCACAAACGGGAAGCACACCATTGTTCAGGACCACACATGTGCAGTGACCCACACACGTTAGCTCGTGTCCAGCTGTTCCATTAGTCAGACTTGAGTAGAGTAATTAAAGTTGTGAAGCTCCACACTGGGCCAGGTCACAGTCTGCACTCTCCTCAGACACCAACCTCTCACTCTGGCCTCCGGTCACTGCACACACTGTGTGCGTGTGTGTGTGTGTGTGTGTGTGTGTGTGTGTGTGTGTCTGTAATTACCCAGCTCACTGAAACTGGATTCGGAAATTGTTGTCTAAATAAATGTGTGTGCATACATGTGTGTGTGTGTGTGTGTTTCTCTGTGTGTGTGTTTTTCTGTATGTGTATGTGCCCTGTACAGAAACTGCATCGCCTCTAGGGACCCATATTGCGGCTGGACCCGAGGAAGCACTTGCTCTCTGCTCCGACCAGGAACACGGTGAGGCTCCACACACTCTCTCTCCCACTGGACACATGGGTCAAGGTGTCCATCTCTTAAAACTAGAGCTCTCCAATCTGTGATGCCATGCTAAACTGACTGACTTTGACACAGAAAGACTTGACATAGACTTTACGTTAATGAATGCATCTAGGGACAAAGCGAATGAATTTCCGCTGTGTGTGTGTGTGAATCTCCGCGGTAGGTTGAGGCAACAAGTGATTAGTAAGATTTTCTTAAAGGCTAATCTTAATAGTGTAAAAAACATTTCTTTTACTGTCTATGGAGCGGCTAATGAGCAGCTCTGAGAGCAGTTGGGCCAGGAAAAAGAATTATCAGTGCATTATTGCATAATAACCTAACAACCGGATAAAAAGTATTTTTCTCCAATGCCTGAAGATTCCAAATGTGTTAAGAATCGTTATTCCAATTCATACCTGAAGAATGCTCCATTCAAAAATGCTAATTCTCAATAACAGACCGTTGCTAAGTATAACAGACCGCTGTCAAGGAAAATGTTTTTTTGTGATTCTATTTCACGTCTTTCATATCACTATGCAAGGACTGGAACTTCATTCAAAAGTGAAAGCGGACGGTTGATCAGCTGTGTTCTAAAGAATGTTTGGCCTGTAACAATGTAATAATGTAATCTATATCTGGTGTTGTGTGTGCAGCTTGCCCTTTGAGCAGGATGTGGAGACTGGCAACACCACCTATCTTGGAGACTGCGATGGTGAGACAACCACACACACACACACACACACACACACACACACACACACACACACACACACACACACACACACACACACACATATGATGATGATTACAGCTCCACACTATCCATCCTCTTTCCTCCTGTTTGAGAGGTTGTGATAATAAGATTTATTTCAGTGCTTGAGCATGTGATGTAAAAATAAGGCCTCTGCACAGATACAGCCTCACAAGTGTGATGACACATTCCATAGGCAGAAATGCACACACACACATACAGTACACACACAACACACACACACACACACACACACACACACACACAGAAACACACACACACACACAGAAACACACACCCACAAAGGCATCACTCTGCTCATTCTGACAGGAGGTAGACAGGTCCAAGTTCTCTCACCTTTCCGCATTGAGAGGAGGGTTCACCATCAGAGCCCATTCAAGCGAGAACATCCACTTTCCCCTGAAAGGGCCTGTCTCCAGCACACAGCCAGACATGAATGGACAGCCCTAAATGTGCACTTTCTCTTTCCCTCCCTCTCTCATGTATTCCCTTTCTCTTTCCCTCCCTCTCTCATGTAGTCCCTTTCTCTTCACCTCCCTCTGGCTCTGCCTCTCTGTTTATTTCTCCTTTCCAGCCTCCCTGCTCCTCCACTTTACATGTCTTTGAATAAGTGGAAAAGTGGTACTCTTACTTACAGACTTATACACGCACGCACACACACACGCTCGCCACAGCCACACGTGGTCATTTTACTCTGGACACTTTCACATAAGGGTAAGGGTCCTCATGACCGCATGGGGGCCTGAGAACAATAATGTGCAGAAGCAGTTCATTTTATAGAGACAGATACACTCTTACACAGATGCCTTTGTCACACATCCAGTGACCCACTGCTGAGGCTGGCTGCCTAGCCTTTGAATCAATGGGGTCCTCTTTCTCCCTCTCTCTCTCTCTTTCTCTCACTCTCTCTCTTTCTTTCTCTACCTCTCTCTCTCTGTCAGTGTATTTTTCTCTCTCTCTCTCTCTCTCTCACTGGCTCACACTCCTGCTGTTGGAACCTTTGCCAGGTCTCTCCAGTTCCCAGCACCGTGAGCAGCCCCATCCTTGGCTCAGGGGGTCCTGCCGGCCTGTCAGCCCAGGGATGGTGCCCTTGGGCTGACTGACGGCCGTCCATGGGACACCCACGCTCATGCAGCGTTGCCATAACTACAGACAGTTCAGCCCACAGGGCGAGATGGAGAGGGCCCAGAATCAGAGGGATGGACAGTTCAGGGGCACAGGCCCAAGGCATTAACCCAGCTTTGTTCCATCAATTATACAGCCACATACAATAGAGAGAGCGGAACGCTGTCATAATTTCTCAATCTCCCATCAAGCGATTAACAGACGATTAGCAAACACCTCAATCAATCTCACTGGGGATGAGTGCAGTGAGTTGATGCCTCATCCGGAAGGCTAAAAGCCTGATTTAATGGGGGCGTTCACATAATTTAGTGTCACGTTTTGTTGCCACACCAGTAGATGTTACACAGCTGATTTTAAACCAGCCATAGCATCAACTAAAGTCTGCCGCGGAAATGAGCTTTTCGCCATTGGAACATGTGACGTGATGCGTTCCATCAGCTCCATGTGCAGTCAGCAGCACCAGCTCTCGTGCAGTTTACATCCGACTCAGTGCCCATCAAAGAGAGTCAGATCGCTGAAGTCTTAACGCTCATAATTCAATTATATTCATCTGCATGCGAAGGCCGCTTTGAGACCGTGGTTGCTCCCTGTCACTCCCATCAGCCCCTGTCATCTCTTAATGGACTAAAACATGTGGCAGTTCAGCATGAGGATCAGAACCAGCTTGACTAGACGAGTGGTTGGGAAGGAGTTGGGGGGAAAAAACAAAGAGCGAATGTACAAAAATAACAAAAGCTTGTTATGCAAAGCCGTGGACACAAAGCTTTGGGTTTTGGCACGGCATGAGAGGGAAGATCTAAGAAGTGACTCTTTTCAGTCATTGTTGTGGTTTCAGATGAGTGGATTGGCAAATCACTTGAGGGGGCTCTGGAACCCTGGAACAGAGAGACTCGCACTCTAGTCCCAGTGCTGCGGCTGTGAAAGCTCTTGAGCGCAGTAGCGCTGACATAAGTCACTACACATGTTGGGTGCAGATGGGTCCAATTACGCCCTTCTGGAGATCAGCGCTCATGCAAAGGAGAGTTTCAGCAGCCTGATTTACTATTAGCAATCACAAAAATAAAAAAGCTGGACAACCTCATGTCGGGGTGGAAACAGTGAACAGAGGACTAGCTGCTGCTCCTGCCCTCATGTCCCATTTTCAACTGCTGAGTCTGACACGGGGCCCAGGAGAGTCGCTTGGAAGAATTGGAGAGATGTTTGTTTTCCTTGTCCCCGTTTCTGTAACGATCTGCTGAGTGTCTTTAAAAATTGATAGCTATGGCACAGCAAGGCAGAGGCGCAGTTGAGAGAGAGAGAGAGAGAGAGAGAGAGAGAGAGAGAGAGAGAGAGAGAGAGAGAGAGAGAGAGAGAGAGAAGTGAGCTCAGGTACGACTACAAATAAAGCATGAAAACTGCAAATGACCTGTCTGGAGAATAATGAGAAGCAGTTCTAGCCCTACTATCATTAAGATCAGTCAGTGGTGAAGTCATGATGAAATTGATTGCATAGAAAAAAAAGGATGGATGGATGGTTGGCTGTATGGATGGATCAACTGGAAAATTCTGCAGTAGTAGAGAGATTAACATTTCCAATAAGCCTTTGCTCACTTCAGAGCACTTCACATATCTATGATGATTCATAATAACCAGAAATAGTAAAGAAAATGAGGTTCATTGCCATCATTAATCTGATTATATGCAAAGCCTCTGTGCTTTTTAGATACTGCAGACTCTAGATGACCTACCTGAATGGAAGTGCAGTAGTGAGAGACTAAATGAATATTTGGGGTTTTGCAGAGACCACTGAGATGATATCAAACCCAGCGATGGAGTTGATCTGTTCCTCTCCTCAGTGCTGTCTCTCTGGGTGCCCCAGGTCTCCCTGCACCCACAGCACTTCAAAGACCTCTCCTCACTTCAAAGACTTTTTCCACTCCACTTTCTGGGGCTCTTAAAGTCTGCTCTACTCTGACCATGTTTGAACAGAGTGTGTGTGTGCGTTCGTGTGCGTGTGTGTGTGTCGAAACAAGTACCAAATTCAGTCCTAGTACCATCCTCAGTGTCCTTCTAAAGAAGATTTAAAGCAACACAGTGTAGTTCTTTTACCTTAACATAGCGGCATTCTGATGCTACACTAACTTATAATATGGAGAATAAAGTGTCTGACATAACAAAAGGTGCCCGGAACACTTGATATTACACTATGTAACGTTATTGATAGGGGAAGGATTACAACCATTTCAGTCGTTTTTTGTCTACCTGAGTAGCGTTTAGCGCCAAGGAGCATAGATATCAATTCTTCCACTGTGTTCCTTTTAATCTGATGGATTACGGTGTCACTGGCCAACTTTTATTGCCACATTTTTGTATCCTACTGTTTACAGCAGTAAGAGAGATATTAGGAAGGCATAAGGCTTCAAAGAGCTGAGTGCTGTTTTTTTATTATTCCTGTAAGAACTCTGGGCTGTTGTGGAGAACTGCGCTGTTGCAGTAAGCGTTCAGCATGAAAGCTGCCTGCTTTACTGATTCCACATTTCCATTTGTACTCAATATGCTGTATCTGAGCTATTTCTGTCAGCATATTCCTGGTGCGCCATGGTTTATTTGGACAGTCGCCTCTGACCGGAAGTCTTACCCATCATTCCCTTCTATTGTTAGTGGCAACGTGTCATGGGTGCACAGCTCTGATATAACTCTGTACGTGTGATGCAAGAGAGAAGCAATGGAGAGAGTATAATGCTGAACTCAGTCATGGCAGTCACTAGGGACAGGAGACTTGAAGGAGGAGATTGTACCTTTGCTATTCTTAAACTCCAGTGCTTAGTCTTAGTGTAGTTAGAGTGTCCATATGAAAGACTGACAGTCGCAGAGACAGCGGTGTGAAGTGTATCGTTTTTGTCTTGACTTCTTCAACACGGGTGCTCACAAAAAGATCTTTTTTTTCCCTAGAGGAGCTTCAGGGATGTGTTGTGAGGGAGACAGAGGAGAAGGAGAGAGATGAGGGAGGTCTGCCGTAGTCCTCTCAGAAATGAGATGGAAATGAGCCCGCTGCAGTAAGCCATGGCTTAGAGTGGGCAGCCTCTGCTCTGCAGTGATAGAGGACAGACAACACTAAACACACAGAACACAGGAACCAGATTAATGAGAGGAGTTCCCCCTTCCCACTTCTCTTTTCACACACACACACACACACACACACACACACACACACACACACACAGGTACGCCATTAAATCCATGTGTTCGTCAGCATATTTCATGTTTGTGTGTGTGTAATCACTGAGTTGTCGGTACAGATGCTAACCATGTCCCACACCCTCCCTGCTCTACTGGTTTCTGCTTCCCCAATATGGCCTCCCTGACAGGCTGTTAGATTACAAATCAATATCCGTTTTTTTTTTTCAGTCAGCCAATTTCAAGTTGGGGCAGATCCATATGGACTGACTGCGCTGCTGTAATAACCAAATCCCTGTTGTAAATAAGAGACGCTTAGACAGAGGCCTCTCTCTCTAGCACGCCCTGTTAAAGTACATGACACACAGTCCCTGAGAGAGAGAGAGAGAGAGATGGGATGGAAGGAGATGGAAATTATGGAGGTGAAATTGAAGAACATCCCCAGAGTAGCGGAGGGTGAGAGAAGACTAGAGGTGTGGGATAGAGTGAGAGAAGACTAGAGGTGTGAGAGAAGACGAGGTGTGAGAGAGAGTGAGAGAAGACTAGAGGTGTGAGAGAAGACGAGGTGTGAGAGAGAGTGAGAGAAGACTGGATGTGTGGGATAGAGTGAGAGAAGATTAGAGGTGTGGGATAGAGTGAGAGAAGACTAGAGGTATGGGATAGAGTGAGAGAAGATTAGAGGTGTAAGAGAAGACTAGAGGTGTGAGATAGAACAGTGAGAGAGAGAGAGAGAGTGGGCTGCAAAGACATAAGTACAAGTATATATACTCTTTTGATCCCGTGAGGGAAATTTGGTCTCTGCATTTATCCCAATCCGTGAATTAGTGAAACACACACAGCACACAGTGTACACACAGTGAGGTGAAGTACACACTAATCCCGGCGCAGTGCATCAACAGCGGCGCTCGGGGAGCAGTGAGGGGTTAGGTGCCTTGCTCAGGGGCACTTCAGCCGCGCCTACTGGTCGGGGTTCGAACTGGCAACCCTCCGGTTACAGGTCCGAAGTGCTAACCAGTAGGCCACGGCTGCCCCATAAGGAGAGCTGAAAGAAAGAGCCATGTGAGTGAAAGGGAGTTAGACCATGTCATGGATAAAAAGAAAGATGTATATTACAGCAATATAGTGCCAGTATGCTATTGAAGTCTCTTGAGTTGAACTGAAGTGAGAGAGATAAGAGCAAAGCAGAGAGAGCGGGTGACAAATGATGTCGCTGCTCGCACAGTGGGAGTCTAATTGGTAGACGTTAACTTATTTTTGATGGTTGCCAAAGAAATCTCATTAATTTCAAGTCTTTTTATATAAGAGTACACCATGCAGAAAAAAACACAAGCTACCTGCAGAAGTAGGCAACAGAGGGGAGAGTAGATCATAGCCTCTGAAGGGAAATGGATGTAATGCTCAGAAAGATCAACATTTCTGTGTGCTCCACATTACTTGTTCGCAAAAATCGGCTGGAGGCATTAAGAGAAGTTCAAGGATAAGTTTTGTCTAGGTGTTATGCAATCATGTTTTCAGATTCCTTCTGTATTCACAGTGCCCCTTGCCAGTGCCTCCTGTGACTGTAGAGAAACTGTTGAGGAGCAGATTCCTCCTTTTGTTCGTGTTTTGCATCAACACACCCAGCCCTATCACCTGCTCTGTGCTTGTGTTATATATGCGGCAAACCTGATCATCATATGGAGCTGGCAAGGAGACAAACGCACTCTGTTGCCATCTGGTGTCAAAATATGGAACAAATTTTTTTATGCTAACGTGACATCACATTACATTTAGCAACAACATTGTTGCTTCACCACTCATTTTCTACACTCTGGAGGTACTCCAGGTGGAAGCAGATTGTTTTTGGAATCCTAATTCCATTTTGTTGGTCTTTCTCTAGCTTGTTGAAAATTCCCCCCAGGGATTTAAGAAGGGATGGCTGGATATTTTGAATCGTTTGCAATCCTATCTCTCTCACTGTCTCTGTCTGTCTCTCTTTTGCGTGCAGGTCTCCTGAGGGAGAGTTTCATGGACGAGCCAGAGAGTCTAGTGACTCTGAACCTGCTGGTGGTGGCCGCAGTGTCAGCCTTCTCCACGGGGGCGGCGCTGTCGGGCCTGGCCGTGTGCTGGATCATGGGCCAGAAGCACCGGCAGCGCTCCCGCAGCCGAGCGGCCGGCTCTAGCTCCCAGCGCAAGGCCGAGAAGGAACCGCATGGCATGCTGGGCCCCAGCGGCGCCGGCTCGGTCATCAGCGTGTCGCGTCACAGCGTGGGGACGGCCGGCGAGCGGCGCTCTCAGGGCGAGACGCTGTTCGTCATGCCCAACGGCTGGGTGAAGGCCGGCGACTTGGACCCGGGGCTGCTGCCCACGCCTGAGCAGACACCTCTGCAGCAGAAGCGCCCGCCGCCGGGCCTGCGCATGTCCGAGTCCGGCTCCAGCTGGGACCAGAGCCAGAGCCAGATCTACCTGAACTCGGTGGGGACGCAGTGTCCTCCTCCGGGCACCGCCATCTTCCTCAGCTCCAAGCTGCTGCACAGCGCGGGCGGCGGCAGCCGCCGGCTGGACGACTCCACCGACGCCATGGACCGCCAGACGTCCCGCTACGTCTCCCTGTCCAAGTACCGCGAGCAGAGCCGCCCCGGAGCGCCGCTGCGCAAGTCGGCCCCGGACTACAACTACCCCATGACACCGCAAGACTCGCCCGACCGGCGCAGGGTGGTGTCGGCCCCCAGCACCCAGGTGGAGTACGGCGAGCCCCTGCGCTGGACGCACGACGGCTACATCATCAGCAGCCACGGCATGCCGCCGCCCTCCGCCAGCCACCACTACCCCGGGCCGCCGCCCCCGCCGGGCCTCACCCGCTCCGTGCTGCACGGCTCCAGGGGCCTGGCCGAGCTGGTGGACTACAGCCACCTCCTCAGCAAAGCGGGCAGCGAGCGCAGCCCAATGGGCCAGTGAAGGCGGAGGCAGCGCAGCCCTGCCCAGGTCCTCTGGCTTCATCCATCTCCAGCTGACTCCCCTGCGGGATATCCAGACCGCTCTCTGAGCCACCCTCCCCCCTCCTTCCCTCCCTCCCTCAATCTGCATTCCCATTTCTGCCTGTTGTCCATTTGGCTCTCGCTGTCGTTGGTTCTCTCATCCTCTCCGCTGCTCTCTCTCTCTCTCTCTCTCTCTCTCTCTCTCTCTCTCTCTCTGTGCCTGTGCCCTACCTGGCTGGGAGGAGCTGGTTCTGATGTTCTGATACTGCAGCACTGCCTAAGACTGAGGACGCCAGGGAGTCGCGCTCTGAAGCAGCTGCCACCACCTCGCAGACAGCCAGCTTGTGCTCACCAGCCACACACGTTAGGGGCCGACACCACGACCGGGGACAGAGCGCATCCGTCAACATCCATCCCAGCGAGCTGGCCTTCCCTCTGTCACCATAGCTCCACATCCATCCACTCATGTTGGGCACAAAATGGCAGCTCTGCCCTCAACAGGCGTTTAGGAGAGATGTAATGAACGGCACTAGACTAAGGAGTTCAGAGATGGAGGAGGAAAGTGCCAGGGGACATTTATTACTCCTGAAATACAGCCAATAAGGAACAACATAACCGGCAACACCGTCTGAATGTGAGCACGGAACTAGAACTCTTTTTCTTTTACAAAACTCCAGAAAACTACTGATTTGTCAGCACACTTTCACCTGCCTGGCATTCCCAAGTAAGGACACGTACGCTTTTTAATGGCCAATGGTCTCCCAGTGGACTCTCCATGACAGGAGGAACAGGAGAGTCATGGTTGCTGTCCGCTCACACAGCTCATTCTGCACAGTCACACTCTCTGGACTCTCATCTGTGCTGTGTGTGTGTGTGTGTGTGTGTGTGTGTGTGTGTGTGTGTGTGTGTGTGTGTGTGTGTGTGTGTGTATCTGTTTGGATGTTTGTGAGTGTGTGTGAATGTGTGTGTGTGTGTGTGTGTGTGTGTGTGTGTGTGTGTGTGTGTGTGTGTGTGTGGATGTGTGAGAGAAGATAAGGGACAGAGAGAGAGAGAGAGTCCACTACTAAACATGCAGCAAGGACTGCAAAGACTAAAGAGCCCAAAGTGTTTGATAGTCTCAAGCTGGCAGTGAAAAACTGACTGACAGGTTGCGATGGAGAGACAATGAGATTGGAAGCGGTGATCTTCAAGAGGGAGTTTTTGTGAAATAGTGTATATTAAGTTTTTATATATATTAGGTTAGTGAAAAAATCCAAACGTATGTTCCTCGCCCAATATGTGCTTAATTAGGTCACAAGAAAGGTAAACGAAAGGTAGAAGAAAGGAACAGAATTAAGAAAATGTATCATTTATTTTCAGATCAGGTTAAGATCAGGTGAACAGTGTACAGGTGTGGTCAGTTGATTTGTTTTAGGTGTGCCTGGTTAGAGAAGAAAGTTGCGCCAACAAGTAGGGGGCCAGACTACAGAGTGCTTCACAGAGTATATGTTGTAAAAGCAACACATTACTGATCAATACAAAGTTTTTCTGTTCAATTCACACCTGTACACACAGACACATAGTCTCTCTATCTCTTTCTCTCTCTCACAATCATTCTTCCATTGTTTTTTACCATTTAAATTGGACTAAATAACAGCCAGTGAACCACATGATACACAGATACATATCATCACTTATTGATTCATTTGTGCATTTTACACTCAGTGGGAATGAAGATCTAAAAGGCATTACTGTATACTATTAGAGTTGCCATCAGTTTGAGATCTTTAAGTGCTTCTCACCTATAACACTGTACCACATCTGCCTCCATAAGTGTCAAAATATACAACTGTATATGCAGACTTTAGAACATATTTCATGTCAATACTGAGCCACTGAAGTTTTGTTGGTAGAATAATGCAGTAGAATAATAGTGTTATAATGAATCACTCCATTTGCAATTCATATGAAGCGTTTGGCTTTAGAATGTGTTTGTTCAGACATGTCAATGAATTGTCTTCATATGTGTCTCCTCTTTGTGTGGTCGTGTGGCACGTAAAGGTGACACTTTAAAATGAGATGTGTGCGCAGTGGAGGGGAGCAGATACTGAGGGTGCACAGTGGAGGGTGGAGGGGAGCAGATACTGAGGGTGCACAGTGGAGGGGAGCAGATACTGAGGGTGCACTGCTCAGCCATTATTGCCAACGCAGCCATCTCCCCGAAGACAACACATTTGGCCTTCAATGTGTCTTGTTCGTTCATCAAGCTGTTGCCTGAAATGAGAAGCACAAGACTGAACTGTTTAGGGTGCACCGACTGAACTGTTTAGGGTGCACTGACTGCTAGTTTGACAATTCGGATTGAGGCTCCTGATGGTCTTAGCTGCGAGTTGGACTCTCCTCAGCTGTTCTGTGAACGTTGGCCTTCTCTGGAGCCCTTGTGATGAGTGACTCATGTAATTACTGACTTTTTCTCCCTCACTCTCTTTCCCTGTTTTTGTAACATATCATGCAGACTGAATTCATCATGTGCGGACTTGAGTGCTGTGCGGAGCTGCTGTTCAGGGGACTGTGGGGTAGATTGGGGCTCTGACTCACCTCCTGTGTACATAGTGTGAAAATGGGTTGTAATTCTGGAATAGGGGCAGCAGACCATGTTTTACTGCCGCTGTGTATAACAAAATGTCTGAATATACAGGTGTTTTTTAATATATATACAGTATATCTCACCAACATGGTACAGACTCAAATACACATGAAGTGAAATGCATCACAACACAGACACAGACACAGGCACAGACACACACACACACACACACACACACACACACACACACATTTGACACATTGATGAAAATAGAAGTGTTATCACTAATAAATCCTTGAATCATTTCATTTTTACCTCATTGTTGTGAGGCCTGTGTTTTCTTACAACAAGACAATTCAGTGGTTATGGTTATATGGTTTTATGAGAAATTGTGCTACTTAGAAGGGAGTTAGGAATCGTATTACTGTAAGGAAGGTCCATGCTACTGTATACTGCTTGCACACTGAGGGAAACTACACAAAATAACATGTAGTTTGGTTAGCATGAAACCCTGCAACCATAACAACCTTCTCTGTGGCCCAATAACTCTATTCTCCACACTACTCCACTGCCCGCTGGTTATATGCCTCCAAATTCACAGTGAAGAGTCCCAGTGAACATATCAAAAATGTCCTCAGGGTGTTGAGATATCACACTCACAAGAATGGGACATAGGCTTGAACTTGAACTTTGACCATCAACATTTTATTATTTCATCTTTGTTTAAGAAAATATTTGTACCAAATTTAGAGAAATGTCTTCAAGGTGTTCTTGAGATAACGCCACACAGGTCAGGGGCCAACACCACGACCGCGGACAGAGAACATCCATCTAGTTATCTAGTTTCAAGATATACCAAGTTTTTTTTATGTCTTCTTTTTACATGATTTGGCTTTTAAAGACTATAGATATAAATTAGTCTAATATCATGTGTACATAGAATACCAATGTCTCATATCCCAATTCCCATTGCCTGCTAGCCATGCTAATAGCCTAAAATGTTGGCATTTCACTAAAACACACATCATGGCACAAATTGTCCATCATTAATGCAAATGGCCAATTTTGTAAACATACCCTCACAGTAAACTGCACGGCATTCCATAGTGCTTCTAGTGGTGAATCAGCTATGCTTTGGTATGATGGAAGCCTATTTGAAAAAAGTCATATCATGGGAAAATAAAACCAGTACATCTGGTACATCACTCAGCACTAGTTCAGACTTAAGGAAAAGAATGCAACTGACAGACAGACACACACCCAAACACATCAGTTGTTGATACGGATGCACAATAAAGTCAAACTGCTCGTTCTTACAACCTATAACACCATAAACTTTTGAAGGTTTTCAATTATCACAAGAATTTAGAAGCTCCCTCAACCTGTACCTGTGGAAACAGCCCTTGACCTGAAGATTCCTGGAATCCTTCACACCTATTTAGATCCCAGAACCTTCCCTGACCTCCTCATGAAAATAATACTCTATCTTGATAAAACTACTTGTGAATGCACTGCCCCTAATTGATGAGACTCTTTTTAGAGTAGGCTAATTGATAACTTGATTATTTTAACCTCTCGTATGTATCACATGGGGCAGCCGTGGCCTACTGGTTAGCGCTTTGGACTTGTAACCGGAGGGTTGCCGGTTTGAACCCCGACTAGTAAGCACGGCTGAAGTGACCTTGAGCAAGGCACCTAACCCCTCACTGCTCCCCGAGCGCCGCTGTTGTTGCAGGCAGCTCACTGCGCCGGGATTAGTGTGTGCTTCACCTCACTGTTTGTTCACTGTGTGCTGAGTGTGTTTCACTAATTCACGGATTGGGATAAATGCAGAGACCAAATTTGACCTCATGGGATCAAAAGAGTATACAGTATACTGTATATACTTACTTATACTTACATTCAAGCCAGACAGATTGACTTATTGTAATGTATTTCAGAACCGGATATTTTAGATCATAGGATGTAGACCATCATATTCTACAACAAAGAATTTAAAAAATAATAAAAGAGTTTGGTGCATGGCCACAAAGCTACATGAACTGGAAACATGGTTTGTTTCCTCCTTCATTATGCAAATCTCAGATATTAAAATGACCACTGCAAACAGACAAATCTGAACAGACCAAGATTTCACCAAGACCGAGAGTGACAACGAACACAGATTGTGACGTCAGACATCCCTCTGATCACCACCCCCCTCCACATAAATATGACCACTTTTCTGGAGCCTGTTGTAAGCGGTCACTATAGCTGCATGGCAGCTAATCAGTGTAAAGCTCACTTAATTATTCATGTGGGTTCCAGATAAGCATGAGGGAGTGCTAGAAATCTGCTAAAAGGGGCCATCTTATTCCCCAGCCTAATGATGAGGCTATAATAATGGGGTTTTACAATAGCATCTGAGCATGTTTATGACAAACAGAAGTTGCCTTCTATGTTAACATGAGAGAACAAAGTGAAATACTCTGTTCATCCATTCTGTGTCATGAGAACTATTTATCCAGAAATGATTAGGAACCTCCACACTGCAGACCAAATGATTAACTTTGACATAATTTGTACTGAATATTTTCTAGAATAAAATGATACATACTATACATTTAATAAATTACCATAAAAATAAAAATAACACACTTGGACACATGCATGCCATTGACCCTATATATTAAGATACAGTACAGTATGGTGTGCACAGGTGGCTGAGAAGATGCATTACAGTGCATCTTGCGGTGCAGTCCAGAGTGCCTTCAATGGTCATGGCTTAAAGCGTTCCTCAGTCCCTGTACTGAACTAGATGTACCGCAGAGCGGCACAAAATATGACCACCGCCCAGTCCAGCACATTTTTTCCACAAAAAGAAATCACGCTGAAAGGCCTATATGATTCTAACTGTCTCACTAAATTGCATTATCCACACTCAATTCTCACTGGTATCTGCTAGACAACAAGTACCAAAACATGATTAGTTCATAGATTTCACATGTAAAATTCATTTTATACAACCCCACCTCCATCTTGCCTGTTCATAATTCTGAGAAATTCTTGATTGTTTGTGTTATGTTTATGTTATGTGTGTGGGTGTGTGTGTGTGTGTGTGTGTGTGTGTGTGTGTGTGTGCCTGTGCATGCAAGCGTGTGTATGTCTACTGTGTGAGTATGTGTCATCCATTATGATTACTGTGAATGTATGTGTGTGTGTGTGTGTGTGTGTGTGTATGTGTATCCATTCTGTTTAACTGCATGTATGTGTGCATGTGAAACATGTGTGTTAACATGACCCCTGGAGGCAAACATACGAACAAAACGAAAAATGACGGTTCCATGCTATCCATGTGGGGGTACATGCCCACCCAGTTTTGTGTACCCCGGCCTTTCAGTGTCCCGGGAAACCTTGTTGGTGTACATCACTAAATGTACACATAAATTATTTTATTGTAAGGCCCCCCATGAACGAAAGTACACAAAACTTGGCATGCATTCGGAGGGTGTCATAATGATCCTACACTTTTAATTTCGTGCAGTTTTGACCTTGTCAGCCAGAGATATTGTGATGAAAACACCTAATTTTTTGCTTTTGAATTTTTAACTAGGTGGCGCTATACATGAAATAAGTGGTAATGGGATGGGTTGACATGCCCCCTTAAGACCAACATACATAAAAAAGGTGGACCTTCTAGGCCCTACGGTTCTCGAGATATTCACAGAAAACTGTCTCCGGCCACCTACAGGCCAGTTGGTGTATAGTAACATAAATTAATTTATTGTGTGGCCCCCCATGAACGGAATTCCACAAAATTTGACGTCCATACAGAGGGTGTCATAATGATCCTAAATTTGACGTCCATACAGAGGGTGTCATAATGATCCTACACTTCCAATTTCGTGCAGTTTTGACTATGTTAGGTCACAGATACCTTCAATTACAACACCTCATTTTTACTTTTTTGTGTTTAACTAGGTGGCGCTATACATGAAATGAGTGGTTATGGAATGGGTTGACATGGCCCCTTGAGATCAACATACAAAAAAAAAATGGTCTTCCTTAACCCTACGGTTTTCGAGATATTCACAGAAAACTGTGTCTGACCTACCCTCCTTTCGGGGGGTCCAGTCCAGCGGGGGGGGCTACAGATCAAAACGAAAAACGATGGTTCCATGCTATCCATGTGGGGTTATATGCCCACCAAGTTTCGTGTACCCCGGTCTTTCAGTGTCCCGGGAATCATTGACGGAAATTTGGGCATGCATTTGAGCATGCGCTGCGCGGCGGTCATAATAATTCTGTACATGGCAGACTCGACCAATGCAAGAGCTCCTTCCTAAGTTTGATGCTGCCCACAGGCTCCCTACTTCTGTATAAGCCGAGTCGGTTGGGTGGTCATAGTAGAGCGGCTACAAGGCCAATTTGGCAAGAATCGTGCAAATTATGATACAAGCATGAAATTCGACATGTATGTGCTTAAGACAAATACAATCAAATCTACCTGATTGGCCACTTGAAATGGTGGCCATTTCCCAAGATGGCCATCAAAAAAGACTCCAGAAATTGATTTATTGCATAGAATTGACCTAGCAAATTATGATACAAGCACGAAACTGAACATAAATGTGCTAAAGAGCAATACAATGAAATCTACCTGATTGGCCACTTGAAATGGTCGCCATTTTCCAAGATGGCTGCCAAAAAAGACCCTAGAAATTGATTTATTGCACAGAATTGTCAAAGCAAATTATGATGGACGCATGAAATTTGGCATGGATGTGATCAAAACCAATACAATCAAATCCACTTGATTTGCTACTTGAAATACTGGCCATTTTCCAAGATGGCGTTTAAAAAGACCCGAGAAATTTGCAAATTTCAAATGTGCAAATTGCAAATGTGGTGTAAATAATAGTTCACTCTCCTTAAATATGTTTCCATAGATGATGAAGTGATACAGATATTAAAAAATAGCATGGTGATAACATGCTAATGCTAATAATGCCAGTTCTTAATGTCAATGGAGGGCATGGCGTGATGCCACCCCCCATCCACCCAAACAAATAAAATGGTTATGACATGCTAATAATACAATGACACTAATATGCTAATAACGGCAATTCATGGTTTTCTCTATGTTGCTGTTAAACAAAAGATGTGTGTACACCAGAAACAACCTCAGCTACCAAGTAGCCAAGGTCGCTGAAGAAGCTTTGTCATGAATCCGCTTTTTTCGCTCTGGACGTGACATTGACATGTTTGATTTAGCTAATCACATAACGGCTCTGGCTTGTCAGCCTGGGACATTCGAAGATAAGAGCATTCCAATTGTTTTTTGCCGAACCGCTCATTACCATCATATTAGCTGACTTTTAATTGCTAAATCGCTTAATCGCTCACAATGCCCAGACTGGTTAGGCTCTCGCGAATTCACTTTGGTTGCTTTATTCGCCACCCTCCATAGACAAATAAGGACTTCCGTCTTTCGGGTAAGCATAGGTTAAGCTTTTGGTTTTACATGCAAATAACAGCGGTAACAATTATTAACGACAAATAAGCCCCTTAT
This sequence comes from Alosa alosa, assembly GCF_017589495.1. Taxonomy (NCBI): domain Eukaryota; kingdom Metazoa; phylum Chordata; class Actinopteri; order Clupeiformes; family Clupeidae; genus Alosa; species Alosa alosa. Next base: position 35,113,874 of record NC_063189.1, read on the forward strand.
AACACACTGATAACATGGTGATAACATGTCAATAATGACAATTCTTGATTTCAAAGGAGGGTGGTGCGTGATGCGATACCATTGTGGTAATAATATGCTAATAACGGTAATTTATGATTTTCTCGATATGGGCGTTTAAAAACACTAATAACGTGCTAATGGTACTAACGGTAATAATATGGTAATAATGTGCCACTCATTATAATTTGTGCTCTCTGCGACTGTCCCCACAATTACCCCAGAGTTAGAGAACAAGGCGACCAGAGTGAATCAATCAGCAGTGGTCCAATGTCGCTGTAAGTGGCTAAAATTAATTCCGAATAACCTCAGTGGCTGGTTTAATTCAGATAGTTTTGGTCTAAATATTGTAAGGATATCGAGAGTGATATACAGTACATATACTCAAATGTAAAACGGCATATACAGTGTAATTTGTAGTAGGAGAGTAGGCTACAAAGTAGGGCAGTAAGAACAGACAGGAATATTATATATGAGGCATCCTAGCATATAAGTGTTCTGTGTAACCACTCTGAAGGCCTGACTGACCGCAACGTCAAAAAAAAGTTTGGTTTGACTAACTGTAGCAACATTGCCCTTTTCCATGCTCAAGGTGAGGGTGGGTAAAGAAATGTTGCATCTTACTTGCGACATGGTCAGAATAATCATCTGGGGCCAGACTACAATCGCCAGGCCAGATATTGGGAATCCTGCTGAATGGGGTTGGATGAAAGGAGATGATACATGGCAGGTTTGTTGGACAACTTTGCCTCCAATTGCAGCCAGCTGTCAGGAACTCACTAAGTGTTCATGCAAAAAAGGTTGCACCCATAGATGCAAGTGCTTCCGTTTGGGGCTTTTGTGCACAGCACTATGTGGTTGCACATGTGAATAGTAGATGTAGAGCACTGTTACAGTGACTCAATTAATTCCAAAGGGTGAAATGTTGATGGTGTTTTCTTAAAAACACAATTGAAAAATTGCTCACATTTGCTGTGAAATGGAATGTTATTTTTCCATGCTGAGATACTTACTGCCATATTGTTCTTCTTGGCATCAGAGTTCTTTGCCTTGTTACAGTTAAAAAAAAAAAAAAAAACATGCTCTGTTATCGCCTGCTCTGGTTGTACAGTCGTATTTTAGATAGGCAAGTTGGTGCACGGCTCTGTCAGTCCTGATGCTGTTGCATACGCTCTCTTCTATTGTCCCTCAGTGAAATTTCTAAGATTAATTTAGCCCTTCCAGGGTTTGTAGTCTTTATACATAGTTCATTTGTGACACTGAATCTCAGTTATGTGCCTTTTTGCTTGATTTTTGCTTGATTGAATTTCCAATGACTTCATCATAGAAGGAAACAGAAATGTAGTGAATGTTAACATTGATTTGGGCCACATCTGCTAAATTAATTGCAATTAATGAAGTTCTAGTGTCTTATTTGGTGGCCATCTTTAAAAATGGCTGCCATATTACATTTTCAAGTTGCAAATGAGGTGGATTTGATTATATTGCTCTTGAGCACAAACACACAAAATTACATACTTGTATCATCATTTTCTAAATTCACTCTTTTGGCGGCCACATTGTAAAATGGCTTCCATTTCAAGTGGCGAGTCAGGTAGATTTGATTGTATTGTTTTTTTAGCACATTCATGCCAAAATTCATGCTTGTATAATAACTTGCTTGATCAATTCTGTGCAACAAATCCATTTCTATGGTATTTTTTGGCGGCCATCTTGGAAAATGGCCGTCATTTAAACTGGAAAATCAGTTAGATTTTATTGTATTGGTCTTGAGCACATACATGCCTAATTTCATGCTTGTATCATAATATCTTTGGTCAATTCTGAGCAATAAATCAATTTCTGGGGTATTTTTTGGCGGCCATCTTGGAAAATGGCTGCCATTTCAAGTGGCCAATCAGGTAGATTTGATTGTATTGGTCTTGAGCACATACCTGCCGAATTCCACGCTTGTATCATAATTTGCACGATTTTTCCTGTAGCCGCTCTACTATCATAACAGGCCGTCACTGTACAGTTTACACTGCACATTTAACTAGACTCAAACATGGCCTGCATTAACAGACTGCATCTCAGATCCATATGTGTTGGGAAGTAACAGAATACAACTGTATTTAAATACAGCAACTGTAACTGTATTTAAATACAGTTACAATTTAAATGGTTGGTATTCAGAATACAGTTACACTGATGCATTTCAGGAATTTAATTTTAAATCATTATAACATGTAGGCCAATTGGCTCTTCCCTATTCAAATTCAAATATTCTTAACCACACCATGTAGCCTATGTATCTCTCAGGTGGCTCCTTTCTTTCCCCCTCTGTTAATATTGATAGCCTAAAAGAAAAACCTCTCAGGGAAGGTAAAATGTCAAATTAGCTTTGTTGTAGTGCAGTAGGGATAGGCCCATGTTTTGGGCCAGTATAGGTTCAGTAGAGTGTTCTGCAGAAAGGCATGTAACTTCCCTTGTGCTATTGAATTCATTAAAAAATATTTGTATTTTGGATTTGGTAGCCTATGTGCAGACAAAACACAAAAAAACAAAAATCAATTATAGGGCATGTATTCTGTAATTTGTCGCGGAATACATTTTAAAAGTAACCTTCCAAACATTATATTTGCTAGAACTGTAAACTGTAATCTTGAGGGTACACCAATTGGCTTTCAAAGTATTTTTTTTAGTGGTTATTCACTACAGCCTTTACACACAGTGAATGCACTGACGGCTTGCTTTCACCACATGTGACTTTGTTTAGTGGCACATGTGCATGTTTAATAATCAATCTCTTTTGGAGCCAAGGAGTTGCCATAGTTTTAACTGTTTTAAATATTCTTTTAAAGTGTGTTGCATATCCCTGCATTAAAAAGAGGAAAAGGCATTTTGCATGTTCCATTGCCCCATGTTTGTGGGTGTTGCACAGAAAATGCAAATAAACAAAGAAATGTGAAAGACACACCAGACTTCATTTCCAGTAGATGGCGATAACAGTCCATCTATAAACAGTCCATCTATTCCCACATTATTTTGGCATGAGAGTAACATTCATCACAAAAAATATGTACACATCACTATACACTCTTTTTCCAATGATGTAGATTTGATTATGCCTTGGGTGTACTGTGGAGTGGGTAAGACTGTTTAGTGGCAGGCTAATCATGGAGGCCTACCGCTGACTTGCGCTAGCCTAGTAACAGCGAACTCTGCAATTAGAAGGACTGGATGAAACATGTTGAAAACGGTCTCCTCTGATAAATATCACACTGGCTAATTTGGTCCAAAATTCCGAACTACCCCTTTCACACATACATTTATGCATTCCCACATCTCATAGATATTCATATGGAATTGTCAGAATAGACAACATATACTGCGTTCCAAATTATTATGCAAATTACATTTTTCTCAGATTTTCCTAAATAGTTGATGCAAATGACAGTAAGTATAATTTTCAAGTCATCAACCGTTAGAGTATGATTCGAATTTTATTGACGAAACCTCCCAATGATAACAGTATTTTTTTTTTTTTTTTTTTCAAAAATAAAAAACTCAAAATGCACTGTTCCAAATTATTATGCACAACAGAGTTTCAAGACATTTTATAGATTGTAAAGAACTAAAAATGGTAATTTGTTGAATTTCCAGCATTAGGAGGTCATATAAATTAAATCAAAAGTTATTTCAATCAAAAACATCTTAACAGGACAAGTTACATGTTAACATAGGACCCCTTCATTGATATCACCTTAACAAATCTTGCATCCTTTGAACTTGTGAGTTCTTGGAGAGTTTCTGCTTTAATGTCTTTGCAGGATGTCAGAATAGCCTCCCAGAGCTGCTGCTTGGATGTGAACTGCCTCCCACCCTCATAGATCTTTTGCTTGATGATGCTCCAAGGTTCTCAATAGGGTTGAGTTCAGGGGAAGATGGGGGCCACACCATGAGTTTCTCTCCTTTTATGCCCATAGCACCCAATGACCCAGAGGTATTCTTTGCAGCATAAGATGGTGCATTGTTATGCATAAAGATGATTTTGCTATGGAAGGCATGGTTCTTCTTTTTGTACCACGGAAGAAAGTGGTCAGTCAGAAACTCTTTATACTTTGCCGAGGTCATTTTCACACCGTTAGGGACCCTAAAGGGGCCTACCAGCTCTCCCCCCATAATTCTGGCCCAAAACATGACTCCGCCACCTCCTTGCTGACGTCTCAGCCTTGTTGGTGGCCATTCACCAACCATCCATTACTCCACCCATCTAGGGTTGCACGGCACTCATCCGTAAACAAAACTGTTTGAAAATTAGGGCTAGTCCACACGTACCAAACCCATCTTTTTTTCCTCCGTCTTCCCTGGAACCGTATCAAGAATATTTGCGTCCAAACGGATCCATCTTAAAGGGACAACAGGCAACGTTTTCGTCATCGTCGTAAGTCGGTATATGGTTAAATGACTCATTACAGGGCGAAGAAGACTCTCTCGCCCGCCCCTACTGCCTGTAGGAAGAATATCCCGCTTGCAAGTTCAGTGTATCGTACCCGCCGACTGAAGCAGGATCAGTTTACATCCTGCATCCACAGCACAGAGGCAGGCTAACGAAACGCTAGCGATTGTTGCAAACGTGTGTATAATGGCAGAGCCGGTGAAGAAGCAGCGAAAACCCTTGACGTAAGATGCAAAGAAAAGGAAAAGAGCTTCAGACCGAGCGAGGGGGAGTTTCGTAGAGAAAAAGCTAGAATCAGGCTTGTCTGGTGTCCCTTTAACACGACTCAACACGTTACTTCATATCCCAGGCCTATAGGTGGCACTGTTTGTTACAGAAATTGACCAAAGCTTGCGCGGTATAGGCTATAGAGCTGCACAGTCCCGCCCACAGCCGATGCCGGAAGTAAAAATTCAATGCAATTTCTCCATTGACAACTGCGGTATAAGCCATAAAAACTTAACTGCACGTGGTAGACTTAAAACCAGCTACGGCTGTACTAAGCGATTGTATATGCTCATATAGACACCAAGAGTTCATGGGGCACTAACCTTGTTTTGAGATAAATGCCTTTTATTCGCGATCTCTTGGATAAGTACTTCATTACCCACAATCCTGAACAATCCCACAGTGATGCCTCTGATTGGTGGAAAGGCCGTTATGGTCATAGCAGAGAATGTAGACGGGCTCTGGTCATACTTTAGACCGGCACATCCGGGAACTTGACTCGCAGGACAACGTTCCGCCCTTTCGGGGAAAACAAACAACCCGCATCATTAACTCCAACGCAAATTAGGGTCAATAAACGTAATGCATTTTACAGAAATCGCAGGAGTAAATAATAACAAAAATACCACAAATCAATATGACCACTCAATACATAACCACTTTGCCGGGTCGCTGACCGTGAAAGATACCTACAAAAGCTTAATTCAATTAATATAAAAACATGTCCCTTCAGTCTCCTCGAGTAATGGGTGGTGCAACAACCCCACTCAGTGACCAGAAGTGTCATACGGTCTTCTCTTCTTATGGCTTGTAGCCATAATTTTCTTCTGTCAGGATTTTTTTTGAGGACATTGTAGGCAAAAGAAACTCAGGGAGGGGTTCTTAGCTGTGTGGTTGGTACATGTCTACAGGTTCACTCTGGTTTGTTCTGAGGGAATGTTTTCCCCTCAAAAGGGGCATGGCGTAAACAACCTGCTCTGTGTGACGCGGGTCCGGTTGTAAGTATAGTTTGAAACTCTCTCAGCGAAAATTATTGACAAAGATGGCGGAGTATTTTACTGCCTATGGCGAAAATATTAATATGATTAAAAACTTTCTTGACGAATATTGGTACTTGTATCAACAAGGATTGTGGTTTATACATCACACAAACTTAGTCAGGGCCAATACACTATCAAATAGACCACTGTAAATGTTAGTTCAAACACTCAAACTTTTCAGGTAGCCGACAGACTAACCTTTAGCATTTCCGAGATTGTATGTCATAATGCAGCTAACATTAGCCTACATGCTACACAGGTATGAAATATATTATGTTTTAGTCAGTGTCCAAAGGGGTGAAAGCCACTTTAAATCTGGTCACATTATTGACTGTTGTGAGTCCGAGAGTCAGCTTGTGGGTTTTGTAAGGGCCAGCATGAGGGACAAGACCTACAAAGTTGTGGTGAGTTAAGCAGGGGAGGTTGGTAACGCACGCTGCTAGTTAACATTAGCTAGGCTACTGTAGCCTTCATACTGTATGATTCATATCAATCATTAACCTAGGAATACTTCTTTGTGCATTTAATGAACATTTTGTGTAATAATTCACGGCAAATTAATAAACTGAATATGGTGGTCCAAGAGCAGACCATGCACCAGTCCATGCATCAGCCCGACTGAGCAGTGATGACAGCATAGGATGACCGTCAGGTACGGCACACCATGTTGCTAACGTTAACCGCTTTTACACACACACAATATAAAATACACAATGATAAATATAAAATTCAATATCAAAACACTATTATTTAAACGATTACTCCTGAAATAACTGCTATTAACTGCACATTCACTATATAAAAATCACTGTTTGGAGGAAAGAGTCCGCGTGCTGTCGCCGGTTGGAAATGATGTAAATGGCAAAATAAATCGTGCCGATTTTGCCTATATTATTCAGTGAGGTGCAGTGGTTTATGGGATGAGTAGTTTTTTTGGATTTTCTCTTCGTTTTTTCACTCGAAATTATATGTTGTATGCTTATGAGTTATGCCGTAGCTGGTTAGCCTAAGACATGCTGTAAAACTCTTTAGATACGGATTTTTCCAAACGTCAATGGGACAAATGAATGGGAATTTTACATCCGGCACCTAACCGCATTTTGGCAGTGGGCGGGACTGTGCAGCTCTATTCACCCCTTGCATGTGACGTCACATTTTGTTCGCGCCACAGCAAAATAGCCTAGTGGACGGCAAGAACACGGATCAAATCAATTGGTTGTAATGGGACATATCGCACAGCTAGGAGATTATAGTGAGATTTAACCGTAGTAATGCCCTTCCACGACTACTGGCTTATTGTTTGGAATACAACATCATCCCATGTTCTTGCATAGATCTATTTTGGTTTGTTTTCTTTGTGTTTCGGGAGTATTTCAACCACAATTGCATACTTATCTCGTCAGTGTATGAAGCACAGCAGCGGTTGCTATAGCAACCATATACTCTGAACAGGACGGCAGACTACAAGCACTTAGACAAAGTCTATGGCAAGATCTGAATGTAAACAGATAATACCGTTCAAGGTTTTTTTTATTTCCTATTTCTTTCAATTCTTTAACTTAAGACATGTAAGAAGTAAGTTTATTCGCTGGGCAACATACAAACTGACGAGTTACATTAGCCCTAGCAGTGTGAGCTACGATAAACGTTAGCTAGCTAGCTTCTAAGTGTGGCAGCTAAGTTATTATTTCATGTTCTGATATGACATTCTTAACATTTTGACTATGTTACAACTGATAAAAGCAAGACAAATAAAGTAACCAAATCGCTTTGCAATATTTTAGTCCAGAAATACTTATGGGTGTTCATTTACCATAATGTTAATTACAGTAGCCTAACGTTACGACCTAACGTTATCTCCCCTTGCTGTTACCACCAGTTTTAATAACTTTACATTTGTGATCATGACCCATTTCATCTAACAACACCATTGGCATCTTTCTTTGACTATCAGACCTCAAACAGCAATACATTGAACTACAAAGATGTTATAGTAATGGTGTTAAGTCCATCATAATCATTATGACATAATGTAATTTGCCGTCCGTCTCCTATCTTTTTGCCGTCCAGCATGGAGCCGTCACGTGACTTAAGTCACGTGTCTGCAAGGGGTGAATACAAACAGACAGAGTAGGCTACGAAAATGGCTAGTGCAAGGTAACCAGAATTGTTTGTTTGGACTGATAGTGAACTGTCAACTGTAGTCAACTGTAAAACTAATAAACATAATTTTTACGGTTTGTGAAGGGTGCAGTCCCGTCCTTTATTTGGCTAACGCAGGTACAAATAATCTCCTTTACTTTGTTTGGTTGTAGGATAGTCCGCGATTCACATTAGTTTTTGCTATCACTGCAAGTGCATAGGCTACTAAACGCTAGGCCTACCCAAGTTCTAGGCTATTCCGTCGCCACATTTGTAATATTGCTATAATACCTTTGTTAGTAACAGTCGATACTTTTGCCTGCATCAAATCGCGCATTCGCATTTAGTGCGCATCTACCATAGGCTTAACATGAGTTCTAAGCGTCTTTGTATGCTCATATCTGACTTCACTAGACTATGAATGCATTTATTTATGTTGTAAGATATGTAAAATAAATGAATGACACCGGCACTACGCACAAATTAATTTAAACTTACACCGCACTTCCTTAATAACTTCTGTTTGGAAGTTTCAGCTCTGTGCTGCATTTTGCAGAGCTATTGCCACGCCCTCTTCTCCTTTGACACTCATTTCCCCATTCAGTCCACTGCAGCTCCAACCAATTAGCCCAATCAGCCACAGACTTTATTAGGCAACACCCGTGCCCACAGCCCTTCCTTTGTTCAAGCCACATGGAGGAATCCTTGTTTGTTGCTGCTGCGAATGTCGTGTCCTGCCTTGTGTGTTTTTTGAACTATGTAAGTCATGTTTTTCTTCAATGAATGTTGTTAATTTAATTAATTTGATTGTTTATATGCATTGTTAGTTTATTAATTATGGGGCAAAGGAAATTATGTATTTACTTTGGACTATTTAGCCTATTTCCTGCATTCTATGTTCTTGTGTAAATGTTTGTTTAATTGAATTGTGGCCTTGTATTGTGGCATTATGGAGCTAATTGTATCCCATATCCCTTTCCCTCTTAGAGACCACACACACACACACACACACACACACGCATACCTACTCCTATCCAGACAGTCATACACACACAACCATAACCACACTGGATGTAGCCTGTGCTCTGAATCAGCGACAAATTTCTTCACAGTACGATGATCACGCATAAGTTTTCGTGAAATATCCAATGTTTTCATACCTTGTCCAAGGTAGTGCACAATTTCACGCTTTTCAGCAGCAGATATCCTTTTTCTTTCCCATATTGCTTGAAACATGTGGCATGCTTAACGATGTGGAACATCCTTTTTAATTAGTTTTCCTTTGATTGGGCTCACCTGGCTAACTAATTATCACAGGTGTCTGAGATTGATTTCAATGATCCAAAGAGCCCTGAGACAGAATACCATCCATGAGTTTAATTGAAAAACAAAAAAATAAATGTTTATGACACTTAAGTCCAATGCATAATAATTTGGAACACGGTGTACATACAAAACATTTATATACATTCATACATATAAAGTGAATATCTACAGTATAGGGGGGCTAACAGAAAACCAACAACCAGAGTGAGTTCAGTCTTACAAGTTAGTCATAACATCTAGTAAGAAAGCTTGAATTGGGCCAGGACTGGGTGTGTAAAAGTGAAAGGATCAAGCTTTGAAACACATAATTTCATTCATTGTAATAGACCTCTGAAGTTCGCCTACAAAAAACCTACCATGTTTGCCCATTTAACAACATAGGCCAGCTTAAAGCAGAACCATGGGGGCAGTGGGGAGTTACTGTCCGTTTCAGTTTTGATGCCCCCACTGGTCTGCTTAAGCTGCTTGTCCATAACTTGCCCTATTCTTTTTCCTAAGGGGTGCATGTGGTGAGCTTGAACAACAGGACTATGGGTAAATTTACACTGAACTTACACTTTAATGCAAGTTGCATCTGGGGTAGCAAAAATCGAAGTGTGCCGCCTTCACGAACCGGAGATCACAGTATCCACTCGAAGGCAGAGGACAAAAGTGTGTTCAGGAAAACGTCTGCATTTCAGACTTTTTCATCCCCGCGAGAGTTTAACAGGTGTGACGATTCAAAATCTCCATGTTATTTTTCCATAGACAAAATCGCCAGATACCGGATCTCAAAGATGGCAGCTTTTTTGTAGGCGAACTTCAGAGGTCTGTGGTAGCCAGCAAGAAGACAGTTGCTAGAAGTTTAGTAGGTGAAGTTCATCAAGTCAGTTGATGTTGCTCTGCCTCTAGTAGGTGATGCTGAATCACTTTGAGACTCATCTTTTAAATATTGCCTCAACAAGAAGTAATATCCAAACGAATCAAGGCAACAGTTTGTGGTGGCAATCCATTCAGCCACCTCACGGAAGTTATGAATTAGGCCTTCCAATGATGACCAACTTGTGCGGTCGACGTCGACCTTGTGGTACTCTACCAAACACATAGCCACATGGATAGGTGTGTAGCAAACAACAAACACAATCCAATTGGCTGTTACAAGTCGAACAAATGTCTTCTTTAGCACAGAGGTCTCCTCACCACTCTGATGCTCTCCTGATGTACGCAGAATGCAAGAGGTCTGGATGGAACAGAAAGTCATAGTGACTAGTGGGAGGACATAGCCCAATATCACCAACACCAGGAGGAATGTAAGAGAAAGCCTCTCCTCATCACGACGGCTGTAACATGTGCACAATTTTTCTGGAGTGTTGTTAGAGCCAAACACGAGGCATAGAGACACCAGCGTTACCCAGATGAGAGTGCAGACTAGCACAGCAATACGTTTCTTGGTGCTCCGCTCTCGGGCCCAGAAGGGGAACCTGATGCTGAGGTAGCGGTGCACACTGATGCAGGTGACGGTGAAGATGCTGGCGTACATGTTGATGTAATGGATGGAGACCATGGCTGAGCAGAAGTCCGAGGGCTCAAGAGGGTGGTAGGCAGCAAACACGCGTACAGGCAGGAAGAGCACCAGGGCGAGGTCTGTCAGGGCCAAGTTCAGCGTGTAGATGTGCGTGTCCGTCCACTGACGGCGCTTCAGGAGGAGGACGGTCACTGCCAATACGTTGAGCAGCAGGCCCAGCAGGAACACTGGGATGTAGAGCACCTGCTGGAAGTACTGGGGCTCATCTGCCCAGCTGTCATTACACCTCTACATCCTAGCCAGGGCCCAGAGCCAAGAGAGAAGGGGAGAAAGAGTTGGTGTGAGAGTTAGTTAATGGTAGAGCCAACCATTATTGGTTGTTGCAGATGTTGTAATGCTTGTTTAGATCATGTATTCATAGATAGAGAATCGTAGGAGAAGCATACCAACGACCGTCCCTGGCTTTGTCAAACTCTTTGGATTCCTGTTGGAGTCCACTCATGTTGCTGACTGCGCCTTAAAAGGAATAGCCTGTTGTAGTATGTGTGCTAACAGTAATAATAAACTGTAAGAGTTTAACACCACTATTGGTTCCTCATTTTTATTATCTGTAGAAAGAAGAGTGTGAGTCGTCTTCCTGTGCAGATAGATAGATAGATAGACTTTATTGATCCCCAAGATTTAGCACTGCACTAGAGACCAGGTGCCAGAGGATCACAAGTCTCTCTTGAAGCTTCTAAAGGAAGATTCTAAAGTCATAGTCAACTGGCAGTGGCTACTGAAATGAATATTATTTCAACTTCACTCAGTCATCTTACTACCATATGATGTTGCTGCATCATTTGGAAAGTTGCTTGGCTACATAGCAAAGGGCACATAAGGCAGGGGAATATTAGGGTGATTTCAGGACAAGGTCGGCCTGGGCCAAGGACTGACAGCAGGCTTGTGCAAAATTCAGAATTTTAGAATGGATCTCCATTCAATTCACGAATTGGAATTTGAATTGAATTGGCTCCGCCCCACAGGAAGTTGAATTTGAATTGGAATTGGAATGACAGGAAGTGGAATTAAATTCATGGCAATTCAAAGCAACTCCAGTCACACAACAGGAAGAATGTGTTGAATCTCACATGCATTCAGTTTTGGGAAAGTTACTTTGCACTATAAAATTGAATAGCTACAGTTCTTGGCTAAAAACACACTGTAATTTAAAAATGTTTAATTAGTATAAACAGTTTTTCTTTTGTTGATTATTTGAAGATGACTTGGCTAAAGGAGTAATTTAATTTAAGGTGGAAAAGTGAACATGATCATTTTGCTATACTTGAATTGCTTAAGTTTTGCTACAAGTTAGTTAGTTAGTTAACCTTACTTAACCTGTTAGTTAACCTTAGTTTAAAAAAAACATGCAAACCAATTGCCTTGAAATTACAGACTAATCTGGAATAGGAATTCCAAGTTGTGCAAACAAATGCTTACTTTGTGTAGTACACTTACACTAAGGAGAATTCCTATTTAAACTAACTTGGTCATCACAAGTAAAGTATATTGTGTATTAAACATGAGGTGTGCTAACTGATGTTACATTTCCCACAGTGCATTTCCAGAATGCCACCTCCCTGGCCCACATATTTGTAAAGATATCACATATTAATCCTTACTAAAAATTCAATCTTAAATTACAATAAAGTGACCGTGACACTAACGGTTATATATATACTGTTGGTGTGTAATTTATGTGGATGCATCACACCATCAAGTAGATGACTATCCAAAACACTCTAATGCTGTGGGTAGAACATCAGCAACATGTTACATTTGTATTTTGGGTACTACCCTCTGAAAGTACTGCACAATGAAGTTGAGACCTCACTATGTTCCACTAATATGTGGCACACACCTGGGTTTGTCCAGCGGGTCAGGGAAACCTCAATCTTTGATGTCCACAGTGAGTCAGGACTTGGCCTGATTTCTGCATTTCAGTGTATCCATGATGTTGTGAAGGCATTGGGGTTGATATTAATATCCTGACCAGAGAGGAGAGTGCCATTTAATGGACAGCCACTTACACCCTTCTAGTAGCAACATAAGTTGCAAGGAGAGCACCCATAAAAATCCTAGTCAAGCTCATTTAGCATTTAACTTAGCAGAGATAGCTTCAGTAACTTAGCAGAGACAGGGTACCTGTTTGTATGGTTTCCAGATACAGATCTGTGTCTGTCTATAACTGTCAGCACTAGTTCTAATCACAGGTTGGGTCTGTTTTGGATAGTCATTGATGGGGTGATGTATCAATATAAATCACATATCAATTACACAACAACACTATATATAGCCTTTAGTGTCGCTGTCACTTAGTTATTGTAACTTAAGATTGAACTTCAGTAAAGACTATATGTCATCCCTTTAACAATATGTAGGCCGGGTCTGTGGTATTCTGGAAATGCATTTTTGTCATATCAGTTAGCTGAACTGTGACATTAGTTAGCACAACTTCAATACACCTGTTGTGTTTAATAAACATAGAGTATACTTTACTTGTAATTGTTATGACCAAGTTAGTTGAAATAGCAATTATGTGTACTGTAAGTGCACTACAGTAAGTGAGCATTTGTTTGCACAACTTGACATTACAGACAAATCTGGAATGGGAATTGCAAGGACAAACAGTTTGCATGCTTTTTAAAACTAACAGGTTAAGTAAGATTATAAACTAATTTTACAGTGTAGTACAAACTTCAGCAATTCAAGTGTAGTTTACTTGATTGTTCACTTTTCTACCTCAAAATGAAGTAACACTCATTTTACGCAAGTAATCTCAACAAAGGACAAAACCTGAATTCTACTTACTAGAACATTTTAAGCAAGTAAAACTTATGTTTTACAGTGTGGAAATATAATGTCTTACTGTTTTTAAGTTACAAGTTGTGTGTTTAATGCTATCATATCTGGCATATACTGTGAGGCTTCATTGTTTAACACTACCCTTAAATTATGTATATGAATTTCTTCGAATTTCATTGAATTTCAATTCTACTTCCTTTAATTCAAATTCGAATTGTAATTCTACATCCTGTCATTGACCTTATTTCAAATTCAATTCAAATTCAAGAATTTAATTGGAATTTAGGAGTCATTCTCAATTCAATTCTGAATTGTGCACAAGCCTGACTGACAGGGGACCCTCATAACATAATGACCAAGATTAGTATTAATGGGGTAGCCGATATTGTATTCTTTCACAAAGCCTGAACCTTTAACCAACACCCAGGTTACTTTAAACAACACCGACCATATATTTAGGAAATGTTAGCAACATCTGTACTTCCTCCATAAGCAACGACAACTGCAAGTCAAGAAAGCAATTTTACAAGCTTTTCACAACTGCTTCATTCAATCCACGCTCACCTTTGACATCCTGGCATGTTTGGATCCCTGAGTGAGTTGAACAAAGGTCCTTTCAACAGAATAATTAGGAGGAGTGCTAAGATCAGTGGACAACCCCAGATCACCCTTGCAGCCATATTTGAGAAACAAGCCATCAGGAAATGCAGGCTCATGGCATCCGACTCCACTCACAACCTCAATGACCAATATGAACTATTAGCCAGTCCCTACCCTTAAAATCTAAATGAGCCATGGTCACCTTCGTGCCTCCATTAGATTGCTAACACCTACTGTCAATAGAGGCAAAATGAGATGAGTTTGGTCTTTTAAAATACTCTTTCTTTACACTTACAAAGGTAAAAATACTTCAGTTTGTCTGCAGAAACCCTCTTCAAAGTAATATAGACAGGTACAAGTAATGATTTTTTGAGCTTACACTCTTTGGGCTCTATCTTGCACTCTAGCGCAATTGACTTTGCGCAAATCGCTTTGTGGGCGGATCTTGGGCGCTGTTTCTATTTTACCCACGGGATAATGACTGTTGCGCCCGACGCAAATCTAAAATGGGGTGATCTGTAGTAAGTACATTACTCATGGGTGTGGTTTGGGCGTAACGTGCAATAAACCAATCAGAGCGTCATCTCGCTTTCCCTTTAACAACAGGCACGCTTGTTCCAGTGGATTGCTGTTATGATGGTGGATTTGCCAGGCGCAGAGCCAGGAATGGTTCACAGCGCTATAGTCAGTTGGCTATTGATTTTTCCTCTTGACAAAATGTAATACAGAAATGTCACTTTCCGATGTTTTGGGATCACCCTCACTGAATCACGAGGTTATGAATGCATGGTGATATTTTAGCAATGTAATCTAACATTACCTCAGATAAGCTCTCCTCTAAGCGATTGTGAGACTGTTCTCAGCGTCACAGGTTGGCTTCGATGTGAGTGGTTGAAGTAGCACGTCAATAGATACGGAAGTTACCAAATATAGTGTTTTTCCCCCATAAAGGACCTTTACAGTTATAAATGCCCAGTTTTAGGGTCTGGGCCTTTTGCTTTTGATGCTTGCTGTACATATCCCCTTACAGTTTAGTTCAGTACAGTTCAGTTATTGTAGGCTACAGTGCAGTAGCCTAGTATTTTTTATGTGTCCATAATAGGCCTACTGCATTCCCTGCATAATAACTGTAGGCTAAATATTTCCTCCAAAACTGTGGTTTTAATACTCAGAAATCTGCAGTTTGGCACTTGGAGTAATGCAGTTATTTTTTGTAAGGGTCTGATTGTGCTTGTAGCCTATACTGGCTGTGGCTGACTGTTCTTCACCTCTGTCTGTAGGGTGCTTGCCAAAGACATAGAGTAGCTCTACTGAACTGGCTGTCCTGATTCCCTTCAATATTTTTTCAAACGTGGACTAATAATTTTAATACTTCATATAGGCCTAATTTACTATATGCATCTATTGCCCATGCAGCACAGCGAATCAAAGTTAATAGCCTACATTAGGCTACTTTCCATTTTGCATAGCCTACGTTCAGTTGTAGGCCATGTAAACCAATTAAAGCTTGACTGAAATATTGTAAACATGTACTTTTATAACGTATGGGAAGAGTGAACCAGTTTTGACGGGTTCTCATGTTTCTGCTGAAAAACTGATAGTTTCATCCTGTGCTGCACGTTATCATGAGCGCAAAGATGAGGGTTTTTCTTTTTTTTTTTTTTTTTAAATAGTCGCCCTCAAAAAACGGGACATGAAACTTTGCGAAGTACCATGACTGGGAAAGGGTGGCAAGCAAGCCGCATACAGATCAGGGGATTCACTTCCCTGTTAGGTAGGCCTAAGCTAGGCCAACAACACGCGCTGGGGAGATGCGTGTAGACATCTAACCATGGAACGAACAGAAGTTTACCCGACTGCTGTTCCCGCCATGGAGGTATTATATATATATATATATAACTGGAGAGAGTGACCGCCCCGCCCCCATTCATTTCAATGGTCCATGCTAGGCTAGCTACTTCAGCCAAAAAAGTTTGAAATTGACCGCAGCCATCTTTATGAAAATGGCGTTTCATGGGTGTACGTTTCCGACACCAGCTAGAATTAGCCTATTAGATTCCACGTTACAGACAGTCAACGTCAGGTACAACGGTATGTCGTTGATGAAGATTGGATATTCCCTCAGAGGAAAAGAATTTGTTCGGGAACGCGCTTCACTTCACCTTCACCGCAAATTTATTTAATTGGTTGGGATAACATTTTGGGAATGGTGGTAGAAGTTTGCCCTGTGTCTTAAGTCCTAGGTTATTTAATGTGATGTTCATATGTGATAATAAACAATGCGAATCAATATTGAGTCACTTATTAGGCTACACAAATAATGATTCCTAAATGCTATATTTGGACAGGTTGTAGGCCTATTACGCAATAGGCTATCCCAACGAAAATGACTATAATTAAGTAGACATGGGATGTAAGAAACTTGTGGATATCTGGGAGTTGTGCTGCACCCAGTGTGAATTTGCAGCTTGTTAAACCTAGGCTACATTTGCAGGCAGACGAAATGAAACCAACCCAAGTTAACTTACCGATAGAAGCGCACATCCCTCGGGTAGTTCGAGCAGGCATTTCAAGAGTCTGCAACTGTTGTTGATATTTGGCTTTTGCCTCGACTGGAAGCCTGGCCATTTAAATCAAATGCATAGCCTAATCATGTCAGTGTTGCAAGAAAGCAACCTAAATAAGTAATTGACATTTGTTTCGTTTTAAATCACTTGGGGAGACAGTTCCATGATCCAGACGTTGCGTTGTCATGGACTACAGTCTACGTTTTAAAATAGTTTTCATACACAACGCAATGAGTAGGCTAATAATTGGATATAGGTCATTGCTATGCATCTTCTAAAATGTATGGTCATAGTCAGTTACCTTGTCAACCCACACATAAGGCAAATAATATCCTGATATGACAACATTTAATTTTTCTTTTAACCACAAAGTCCGGTATAATACAGTCTAACCAGAGAGGGTTAAAGCGGAGCGAGAGGCGCAAACGTTCGACAGTTTCCGCGTTCGATTATTGCAAGGGGGAGGGGGGGAAAATCCCCCTTTATGCAGACCAGAGTAAACCCTCGCTGCACTAATGTCAATGGAGACTTGTGGAATTTTACCAATAAATTGGTCATTATGTCTTTCTGGATTTGTTGAGGGTTTTTTGGAAATATTTGTCATAATCTGTAAGTGTTTGGGATCATATCAAGCCTAAAAGTGTAATTTTTTTAGCGTTCGGATTTGTGATAAAATAACTTAATATCAGACCATGCTGCTGCCAGTTAGTGTCCGGTTAGCATGCTAGCTATCCTCTTAGCTAAGGTAAAATTTTAAACGGAGAAGTGTAATTTCTTTGAAATGACAACTAGCTGAATAACATTACTTACATTAGTTAAAGTGGATAGTTTATACTCAAGTGAATTTGCAACAGTATATTAAGTTTAAGCGAAGTCCTTCAACTACTAGTCACTTGTTAGCGCATAGCTGTATTGCCATAGCTACTCCCATCCACTTGTATAGCATTTTAAGCTAGCGTTAGCTAGCTAGCTAGCTAGCTTGGTTCACATGACTATGACTAATTAAATTATTCATATCATGTCCTAAAGAATGATTCATTGGCATCATACATGATTATACACAATAATACTGTGAACACAATTAGGTTTATCTGTTCTTATTGCTTATTAAGAGAGAAAGTTTATTTAGTGACGTAAGGTGACACTCCCACTTATGCAGACCGGAACTGTCCCGTTTTGCTCCCATAGTAACGAATTACGTTGCTCTATCTTGCTAGTAATCAAGGATCTTTGGTCTAACCATGTAGGCACTAAAACAAGTATCAGTAGCTTAATCCAAGTAGGTAGTTATTTATTTGTCGTCTTCCAGAAATGCAAACCAACCCTGCTGGCATTTCAACATTGATTCAACGTTGAATTATACTTATAAACGGGTGAATCAACGTTGAATTATGTGTTGGATTTGCAAATTGAATCAACGTAGATATCGCAACATTATTTCAACTTCCGCCATTTCAACATTGGTGCTGATTTCCTTGATTTCTTATTTTACAACCATTTGTCAACATTTTACAATTAGCATTAAAACAGTGTTTCAACATTGACACAACAACTGACATTATTTCACCTATAATTCAACTATAATTTTCTTGACCTTTTTACAACCAACGTTGTTTCAATGTTTGTCTACATACCCTTTTACAACCATTTAGCATTAAACATTGTTTCAACATTGACGCAACAACTGACGTTATTTCCCCTAAATTTCAACATTGAAGGTCGGTCGTGTGCCGGCTGGGAACGTGGACACGCGAGGACGCTCGTGCCCAACACTAAACTCCTGCATGAGCTGTCATCTACCAATCAGCATGTAAAACCTGGTGCCGGAAGTTGCAACCATGTAACGCCATGTTTTCAAAAATGTCGGCGGCCAAATGCCATGCTAAGTGGCTGAAGCTAACCCTTCAAATCCTGACCCCCTGGTTCCCGCTATTCATTCTCGTGAAGTTTCTTCCGTTATTCATGCCCTGAATGCTAATTCGGTACATCTTCCTAATGTATGAGGCACTGTCGCTACAACTGTGTACATGTCTGTCACTACCTTGACTCAAGGGGAGACGGGGGAGGGGCCTTCATTAACTTGCGGGGCCCTAGGCAACTTGCGTAGTGTGCATATAGGGAGAACCGGCCCTGACCACTCCAATGGATCGATCCCAGATGGATGAGTGGAGCTAGGCGGAACGAAATTCATCTGGCGAGAGTCAGGTTAGTGCCTTACCATCAGGCAACTCAACAACAAGAAACAAGATCACCTAACTTTCCAACTCTGCACATATCCCATTAACTGCATGACAGTAGGCTATTTACAATATTTTATGTAAAGTAGAGTTAAACACGTTATCAACTTAATGGACGCAGCAACTACAAAAATTGGCTTACAAAAAAAGGCTACTTGCTGCTTTCTTTTACTGTCTATGGTTGCTAGTTAACCGCATAAGCTTATTTAAGTGAATTCACAAACTCAAGACTTCAAGGCCATCATGAATATAAAACGTTTTTTGAAAACAAGGATGGAGGGAACATAGCAAAGCTTGGAGTTTTTTCAGATGGGCTACAACAAGGTAGGCAAAATTGTGGTGCTTGTCAAAACCTAAGCGCAGCTGGAATAATGCTTATACTGTAGGCTGATATTAAAGCGCACATGATGTTTAAAGCCATACACAACGGTAAATTGGAACAAAACTAAAGGTAACTTTAGCCTTTATAGGGCTGTATAAAGTTGTCCAAATTAATAGGTCGTAATTAGGCGTTGTGGCCATGCATGCGCCCTTAAAATAGCATCTGAATTTGCACCACTGACTTTAGACCAGGAGGTTCCTGGTCTGTGGCGGAATTGTTTTCTGAAACTGAAAAATATCAACAGGGACCGTTTAGCGCCGAACCCCTCTTTTAAGCTGAAAGCGCCCCGTGGAATCACACATGTACCTATGGAGGGAAGTTTCCAATTTACTTTGATGTAGGGAAGTGGCCCCCAAAGGCTATGCAATATGCTACTCAGTTGTAAATGTATATTCTGGTCTTACTCAAAGCCGCACTGATTCATGTTGTTTGGACCAAAACAAAAATGTACACTTATCATCCAAAAATAGACCCGTGGCTGATGTTAGACTGGACTTTCCGTTTCAGGTGGAACATTTAAGCAGTCAGTGGCTGCTGAATATGAACTTGATTCAATGTACTCAAAAGTCCAAGGAAGTGCAACTACCTGAGCACGTTTCAGATCGTAATTTCTATTGTCTGTCAGATTGAGTCTTAACATAGTCTGCTGAATATGAACTTGATTCAAGAATGTGTTTACATTTATGAATAGAGTCCATATAAAAGTGAATACAAACAACAAGCACTCAGTATTTTACTAAGCACTAAGACAGGGGTTCCCAACCTTTTTTGGTAGGTGACCTTATTTTGTATTTTTGTGGCGACAAAAAAATCTGACAATATTCTGAATAATTTTCTTTTCCTTTTTTTTTTGGACAAAAAGGGAAAATTACGCAAATGTAATCCCTCATGTTGATGAAATACGAAACACTAAACATACTGTAGTTTAAACATGTCATTTATCTTACAGTGCTCTAAATGTTTATCTTTTGTGTGACCTTGTAGAAATCTCTTGATATTAGACGTAAAAAAGATAAATAAGAACATACCATTGTTTTGTTTGAAACGGATCACTATGCTTGCTGCTGAGAGACGAACAGTATGTAGCCTACATGTAGTCTTATTAAATCATCTAAATGAGCTGAGGACAGCACTGTGGAAACTAAGAGAGGGCAGGTAAGCGTGACGACTGTAGGTGTCCCTATACTGATGCCGTGGGAGTAGAGGCAGTTCAAACACTGTGGTTTGTCAGAGACAGAACTATGCATTACCACAGTAACGTCTAGCAGTTTGAGTATGGCCATGAGTCACGTAACTAAAGCACTGTTTGTTCTTCTCCTGCACTGCTACTGCACTGCTATTCGTTGATACTCAGAGGAAGTTCTAGCCAACCACCTCCACCTTATGAACTTATCTGTTGTCTAGGTCTGTTGTTATTAGTTCCTGTTTTCGATGGGAAATAATAAATTCAAAATTTCACAATGAATTGATTTGATTCTGTCACAGTCAGAACCCTTTCTGCTCATTCTCTGCACAGAATGTCTTTCTGATGAGAGAACAAACTGTTCAATCACCTATTTATGTTGCCTTAAGACATATATTGTGCAGCTAAACTTTGGTGTTTTGCTATTCCTTTCTAAATGAACTAGAACTACTTTGGAATTCTCAATCAGTCATAAAAGCTGAAAATAAATAAGCACCCAGATGCAGAGGTGGAAAGTAACGAATTACATTTACTCACGTTACTGTATGGAGTAGATTTTTTGTATATTTTGTATTTGTTAAGTAGTGTATTTTCCGCTCTTTCAATGGGTTGTCTCAGTTCGATTGCGGAGATATTCAAGCAGTTAAACACCATGGGATTTCGTGTTTATGGATAGCAGTTGAATGACCTGTTTAGGCCTGTATTGACAATGTCTATAGAGTTTTGGTCCCTAAAGTCATCCAAGTAAGCTACCGATGCGGGTTCACTCTGGCATTTCTTCAGATACTGTAAAATATGTCTTCTATTATAATTAATATTCTTGATCCAGGTCTGTCATACAATATAGTTTTATAATTTTATTTTTATTTTGTTATATTTCAGCATCTGTTTATTAATAGAAAACCTAAAAACTTTAAACCTAAATTTTATTATCAATAATGTGCATTTGTCTAGTGCCATTAGTGGTCAGGTTTCCCAAATGTGGAGACTTGGCTGGTGTTAGAACAGATGGAGGAGTTCCACAAGAAACATAAAATAATCTGGGTCTTCATCCAGATTACAAAAAAAAAAATGATTTAGTATTTTAAATTGACTGAGAAATTGAGTATTTTAAATTGTTGAGAAGTTCAGATGTTGCTGCACCGACAGACGGCACCCACCAATCAAATTACGGTTATACTTCAAGTCATTTGCATAGCTACCGTCAGGAACACCCACTGGCATGCGTTGACGGAACGCAACTGTGTGTAGAAGCTGTGAGTGTTTGGGAATGAACGTTAGCTTAGATGCTCACATTTATTTACCTTTTGTGGTCTTAATGTAACATTTTACAATTGTGTATAAGTATACTTTTTTTGATCCCATGAGGGAAATTTGGTCACTGCATTTATCCCAATCCGTGAATTAGTGAAACTCACTCAGCACACAGTGAGGTGAAGCACACTACACAGTGAGCTGCCTGCTACAACAGCGGCGCTCGGGGAGCAGTGAGGGGAGAAGTGCCTTGCTCAAGGGCACTTCAGCTGCTTCCTAGTGGTCAGGGTTCGAACCGGCAACCCTCCGGTTTCAAGTCCGAAGCGCTAACTAGTAGGCCACGGCTGCAGCAGCCCTGTATATCTTCCATCAGCAAACCATCGCATTAGTGAACGTTTGTGTTGTGGCTAACTAACTTAGCTCCTGTCAGTATGATCAGAACACAATGGGATGACAGTCGAAGGAGACAATTACAGTGCTGTCATTTGCTCGATATAACAGCATTTATGTTTCACAACTACACCAACAATAAAACTAGCCTCCATCACTCAACTATGGAAGCCCGTTTGCGCCACATAAAAAATTCTGATCTATTATATCTCATTATTGTGAGATACTATCTCGTTATTCTGACATATTTCGCTATGACTAAATAGGAAATGCTTTGCCCCTTATATTTCCGTGGTCATTCAAGATGGATTCGATCATTGAAAACTATTTTCGACGTGGTTTTACAAACAATGAGATACAAACGCTTTTACATGAAGAGCATAATATTGAAATAAGCCTCCGCACTTTACAGAGAACCTTGCAAAGAAAGCACCTCTGGCGTCGGCGCAATAAAACTGATGTTGCTGAAGTTGCAGAGTTCATCCATCAGCAACTCCAGACTTCGGGTCAATTGCATGGCTATAGATGGATGCACCAGAAGTGCTGGATGGCTGGCATAATTACGGACCGAGAAACTGTCCGTCTGTTGTTAAGACTAATGGATGGTGGTGGCGTAGATTTGCGAGCAAGACACCGCTTGAGACGCCGTGTGTATGTCAGTCGTGGGCCGAATTATGTGTGGCATATAGACGGACACGATAAACTGAAGCCGTACGGCGTCTGCATCAGTGGCTGCATAGATGGCTTCTCGCGAAAGATAATATGGCTTGAAGCATACAAAACCAACAGTGATCCACGCATTATTGCTGGGTACTACTTAGATGCTGTGACATCGGCGAGTTGTCCACTTAAGGTCAGGTTAGATCACGGAACTGAGAACAGTCACATTGCAACAATGCAAAGTTTCATGCGAGGCACCGATGATGTAATTTCAGCCGATTCTGTAATTATGGGTCCAAGCACAGGCAATCAAAGAATCGGATCGCTGGTGGTGTGCCTTGCGTAGTGAATGTATCCAGTTCTGGATGGACCATTTTGATCAGATGAAGGCAGATGGACATTTTGATGACCGCTTCACTGACAAGTCATTAATCCAGTTTTGCTTTCAGAATATCATTCAGGTTGGTTGATTTGTGCGGATCAAGGTTTTTCAGGTGGATATTTATTAATTCTAACTTGCGTTCTAACTTGAATGTTCACAAGCATTGATGACGGCAGTAGTTTAAAATGGGGAGTCACCTGCATGCGCGCCACATCTGAGTGGCAGGCTCAGGAAGAATGCGAATTACCCCTCCATAATTGGGAGGTACTGGACTTCTGGACTGGACTGGATATCACTTTTTTTCTTTACGGGCAAATAGTCTGCAAGATATGGTCACAAGCCACAAGTCGAAATTGCGCATAAGTCGCACTATGTGCGCGCTGCGCCCTCACCATTTTCTCTCCAATGCTTCTTATGCGCAACAGAATTGTTAATCTCATTGGCAATTTGACCTAGAAACATAGGCTAAACTAAAACTGAAGATAGGTTAATGAAGGAAACGCTATTAGGCAAATAAGGTTTTCCAATTATCTCTTATTGGGACGCGCACATTGGTGATGAATGCATGTATGGTTTGCTCTTATAGCCAAGGCTAAAGCGCTTTTTGAAAATCACAGATAGCATTGCAGTGAACAAAGTGTACACAAAAAGTAGCAAAAGAAATATAGCCTACGTAGATGCAAAGGAGCAGTCAAATTCGTTCAGATGGTTGATGGGGTTTTTCTTTGCGTCATGAAACTTTTAGGCCTACAATAACCAGAACCCGCTGAAGAGGTTAAAAATGGGATGGCCCACAATAGGGGTGTCTGAAATAGTTTTTGTTGTTGTGAGAATGCTATGTCATTGTGAGCATGGAAATGTTATTATAGAGATAGAGAGTCTTTATTGCCCCATTGGGGTATTCTTTTTCACACATCATTTCGTTCCATAAAAAGATAGCAGCATTTGGTATTAACATCACAGCCTCATACATATAGAATAACGTAACAAATAACATAACACACCCATACCCCCCTCTAGTTTCCCTCCCTCCTCAACACAGTGCAAACAAAGTGGACAGTGCAGACAAAACATAAACACAAGAATAGTGGGGGTGAAGATTGTCACAGGAGTTTGTTCAGTGCAGTGATGGCTGAGGGTAGAAAACATTTCTTGAAGTGCGCTTTTTTCCAGTCCAGGGCTCTGTATTATCTTGGATGCTAAGTGTGAGATTTTAATGAGTTTGTTCTTGCTGGTGACATTTAGTATGGTGAAGAAACAGGGGGAGCAGAGTAGAAGGGGTTGGATGATGCTTTTGTAGAGTAGCAGAAGGAGATGGGGGGCAACATACAGTGATCTTAGTGTTCGTATGGCATACAGTCTCTGTTGTGCACGTTTCTGTGTGCTGGTGACATGTTCATTGAAGTTAAGCTTATTGTCAATGGTGAGACCAAGATATTTGAAAGTGCTGACCTGTTCAACTGGTTGGCCATGGATGGTGATGTGGGTGAGTCCAGGGGGTGATTCTGATGCATGAATGACCAGTTCTTTTGTCTTGTCAATGTTGAGTTGGAGGTAGTTATCAGAGCACCACCATGCACAATCTGTGATGGACTGGTGGTGAGCTGTGATGGAACTATTATAATTTATTTACAAATAATAGTACAATTATCTGCCCCCCCCCCAAAAAGAAAAGGAAAAAAAACTGATTTGTCCCTTTGGGGAGTTGTCAGTATCCACAGTAATTTGAACAGCTGACCATTATGAACGAAAATGCTGTAAATAAGGAGTTTTTATGTTCATTATTTTTTATTGATTTATAAGAATTAAATATCTGCTGCTCAGTAGGCCCTATACTCACAGATAGCTAATGAGACAGCAATATCGACCCTTGGCCTGTACTGTTTCATGTTCCATGTACCTGTCCTATGCCACACATCAACTGTCCTGTGCCACCTGCCTATTGTCCTGTACTGTCCCTCACCACTGGCTTACACCCCTGTGCACTGTCCTTCAACACTCATAGGCTGTCTTGTAACAATTGCTTACTCTCCCTGGCACTCACCCACTGTAACCGGTGACGCACCTACTTTGACTGTATGTACCAATTTAAAAGTGTCACAGGACAGTAGATGAGGGGTGTGGGACTGTCCAGAACAGTAGTGGCACGAGCCACCAGCAACAACAGTTTTTGCTCCAACTGCATCTCTCTGTCTATAATCACCCTGAGGGTGTTACAGTGTAAGGAACGACCATGCAAGTTACATATAGGCCTGCTGTCCAGAATATCAACAATTCCACATGAATGGCTTTTATAATTAAAATACTTAAGTTTTGCCATGTTCATTTAATAGGCTACTTTAATTTAAAATACCGTTGATCACATCTGTATGTTATCATGTTGTTTTTTTTTTATTACTTAAATCTTTAGGAGGAGCTTGATGAAGTTGCTGCTTGGAATGACCACCGCATAAGGGCTTCTCACAATCCTAGGGCACCAAATGGTCGCCCCTCCATGCTGTATTCAGTTCCTCATCTGTACGGGGGTCAAAACTTTGGTCAGGCAGTTGACCAAACAAAGATTGACATGTGCTTGGAGCAATGTAGCTTTAAAGATTACCCTTGTGATGTAGATTTCTACCACATTTGTACAGATCTCATGGCAGAGCACAACCTTACAATGTCCAATGACATATTTAAAATCACTGACCTTTACCTGAATCTCTGAGTTTATTCGACTTGGGCTAAGGGAAGGAGTGTAATGATTTAAGTGTAGTAATACTCAGTGACGTTTCTAAATCTGGATGTATGTATGACACATGTAGCCTATAGCCTATCTCTCATTACAATATGTGTGAATAGGTGTGTCTTTAACAATGGGAAAGATGAGCCAATCATAGAACTTTGTATTTCCAGTGGTCCTGGATCACGCTTTTGTAATCTGTATTTAAGGCCAGTGAGTTCCTTTGTCAGATTTACCAGTGAAGGCCCTTGTGGCCAACACCTTATTTCTCCCCTGCCACACGGCATTGTACTGAATAAAAGCCTGATTTCCTGAGTTCCAGAATTTGACTGAGTTTTCGTCAAGCAATATTTGCTTTCACCTTACAAATAATGTATATTTGAGAAGAGATTAAGAATAATTAGATTTTTAATAAAATCTCACTGCATCAACTGTGAAAACATTCACAGCACCCTGTCAACTGACAGTACACGACTTGTTATAATGCCACATAAAATGAATTCATGTGATTTGCACAGAACCTGTACCACTATCATGTTCAATAATAAGCCCTATTAATGGGTAAAAGCTCATTGAATCTAAAAAACATTCAGAGGACCTTACAACTTCTCACAGCATACTGTACTGTATGTATACCAACATTAAGATAATGTAAACTAGTAACAGCACATAACACTATATACATATTGATCACAAACAAACTCACTATCTCAACCTGCATCAGTATCAAATAGACTATGGGATTGTTAACAGCACAGAAATGGATATCAAGAACATATTAGTACATCAAAGTGTAAAACCTCTCAGATTTTACAGAAACACAGTGCTTCAGTGTCACACCATGTCCATAACCCACACGTTGGATTCTAGAACTTTGTTCATTTCTGAACTGAAGTCCGGGTAATTGTCATAATGAACAGACAGCTCAAGCACACAGCCACATATGTGTGCTACAGGACGTCGCTGAAGTCCTTGGAGTTGGTTGAAGGTAATTGTCTTCCCCAGAAATAAATCTGAGCCGGTGCAGAATCGGAGGAAGTTACACAGATGGAGTGTATAAGCATTCTTTAGATAGGATGTCAGGTGCTTCTGCATGTATTTTTGGGAGAAGTCAAGGGTGTCTGGAAGGTACAATGACTTCAGCACTTTTTTTGCTGTTGGTTGAAGTGCTTCATAAACTGGGGTGAGGTCCCCCAGGCTGTCCTTAACTCTGCCGAGAGGCTTCATCCACTGTTCAATCACATAGGCAGGCTCTTGAATAAGAGTTTTGTGTGCCAGTTCCTGGAGAACGGCATTTACATTCTCACTTGTTGGTAGCTTCCTACAGTCGTAGGTACCAAGGACTTCAATTAACTCCTCTAAATCCTCAATCATATTTGAGCGCCAAGAGTCAATTAATGATCGATCAGAAGGAGGCGTATTTCATAAAGTCTTCCAGAACACTGCTCCTTGTAAATCCGAAGGCAGCTTGCTCTATTATAGTAGGGGCAATCTTCACTGGGAGATACCGCTCTCTTTCCCATCCAAAAGCAAGTATACGGCCAACACTCTCCCACTCCATTTGGCCAAAGTCATGGCGAAGAAAAGGCACTTTCAGTTCATTTCCAGTTGTGCATTGGTCCAAAAGCTCACCCCAGAACTCAGACAGACAATCTCTAACAACCCCTCCTGAGTCAAGCCCTTTCTCATGTGTTCCATCTGGAAGAACAAACTGGATTTGTACATCAGCGCTCATGATTTGGTCATTATAAAAATGCCCAATAAGCTGTTTAAGAACCTGCCCTCTGTGGATGATCAATAACACATGTTTTCTCTCCACTGGCATGCCTTGTGGAGACACTGGCAATGTGTCATCCAGATCTTGTTCAACATGATCAGAGATGGTTCCTGAAGATATGTATACAATGTTGCTGTCTTCCATATCAATCTCAACATCAACAACTGTATCAGCATCAGCTATAACCTCAACTTCAGCATCTTCAAAAACGATATCTTCTTGACTGGTGTGAGGAATTGCAGCAGTTCCTAAAGAGGGAGTGGGCTCGTGTTCAATTCTCTCCTGATCTTCACTTCGATTGGGTTCACCATCTGTTTTTTTCTGTGTACTGATGTAAAACCTGAGCAATGTGAGTCCTGTATCATCATACAACTGCCCAACTGTTACACTATCATTTACTGTCATCTGTTTGTAATCCTTCAAATCAAAATGAAAATCTGCAACGTCCCCCTCAGCATTTCTTCCAGAAGGGAAGAAAAGGTCCATGGCTATATTGATCAAATCCTTCTTAACAGCATCTTTAGATACATCCATTCTTCTTGTCCCCCCACCACGCTTTGTTCTCACTTGCTTGAAGATGCCACATGTGTCGTCGTAGTTCATCCAACCCAACTAAACCTTTCTCATTGTTTTACGTGCGTTCTTACTTGGTGGATTTCTCTCTCTCTCTCTCCTCTCTCCTCTTCATCTTTTTTTCTCTTCTTCAACTTGTTGCTTAAGCGTTGAAAAAGTGTTTCTTTTCTGGTGCTGTTCGCATTTCTCCTACAAAATCCCATCAGCGCCAAACGATCACCATAAGATGGCAAGAAGGCTCTCAGCTGTGCATCAGTCATTTCCAGAACTGCACTCCTATCAATCTAAAACACCAAGAAAATGGAAAGGTCAGGAGAAATGTTCCATCGTTAATGTACTGAAAATAAAGAAGTTTAGTTTGATTAAAAATTGAAATATTCTGTTACAAACCTTCTCACGCTCCATGGTCTCTATTATGTCTCCCGGGACATTTCTCTCTCTGAGGAAGTCAATGATTTCATCCATCCTGAAGTGATAAAAAGATGGATTTCAAGACAAAAAAACAACAAAATATATCCAAAACACAAACACAAAACACAATAACGAGATACTATCTCACAATAACGAGATACTATGTCAGAATAACAAGATAGTATCTCACAATAATGAGATATCATAGATCAGAATTTTTTTTATGGTTTGCGCCACATAAAAAAAAATTCTGATCTATGATATCTCATTATTGTGAGATACTATGTCATTATTCTGATATAGTGTCTCGTTATTGTGAGATAGTATCTTATTATTGTGAGATAGTATCTCGTTATTGTGAGATACTATCTCGTTATTCTGACATAGTATCTCATTATTGTGAGATAGTATCTCGTTATTGTGACATAGTATCTCGTTATTGTGAGATAGTATCTCATTATTGTGTGTACTGATGTTGCTGAAGTTGCAGAGTTCATCCATCAGCAACTCCAGACTTCGGAGTTGCCACACATAATTCGGCCCACGACTGACATACACACAGCGTCTCAAGCTGTGAAAATAGTTTTCAATGATCGAATCCATCTTGAATGACCACGGAAATATAAGGGGCAAAGCATTTCCTATTTACCGTATTTTCCGGACTATAAGTCACACTTTTTTTCATAGTTTGGCCGGTCCTGCGACTTATAGTCAGGTGCGACTTATATATGAAAAAATATATAATTGAACATGTTTTTAAATGTTAATTTATATTAACTGACATGAACCCTACGTGAAACATTACATCTACAGCCGCGAGAGAGCGCTCTTAAATGCACAAGTCCTGTGCACTTTCAGTCAGAGATTAATGCTTGCACTACGTCAAATTATGGCAGGGATTCTATTTATAGCCGGGCCTCAGATTTGGACAAATAAAAGCCAGTATAATTTTGTTTCAATTTAACTCATAAAAGAGCTCTTCTTAATATTTTATATTGTTGGTTGGTATTGTTGCCAATGAAAAGTCATTTACACCATGAGTCTCCAACACGTTGCTCTCATTGCTCTCAAGCTATAGTCGCATGCTGCACCCTTCTGAACTAGAGGCTGAAGCCTACATTTAAACACAATTGTTGCTGCCAGGCATCAGCCTATGAATTTTGTAAAAAAGGAAATCATGCATAATTTAAAAAATAACTACATTTAGGCTATCTTAGACATCTTTGGCTATACGGAATAAGGTTTCCCTTGCAGCACAGCACACGAATGAATGAAAGCGCGGATACCTTATCTTGCAATAAGTGGATAGTAATCGAAATTCCCGACACTATGAAACTTAATAGTAAGCCATTAAATACCCCACAGATTTCAGTGGTCATCAGTCCCGATATTTAGCAATATAATCAACAGTCCAAACGTAAATTAAATCTCAAATTAAACATCTGCTTTTGATAGCCTACCCATGCCGCTCCAAACGAAAAGTAGGCCTGTCTCACAATAAAACGCAAGAAATAAAGGACTATATTATAGCTGACTCGAATACAAACCATGGCCAAATAAAAGTGCTGTGCTTTGCGCAGCCTAAATTTGAGGATTTACGAGTCTCCTAAACATCCCTCACCTGTTATCTAGACATGCATGAAAACATTTGAAACCAAAACGCACTGCCATGTAATATTTGATCGCTGTTTTGCTACTAATTATCTTTCACGTAATGAATACGCACAGAAAGTGAAAGTAGGCCTAATGTGCGCTCCGTGTCTGTAGCTGTCTGTTCACGTCCGCAATCGAACGTCAAATAGAGAAGTCATCCATGTTCTCTACATTATAGCCTAGGCGGTCATGCTTCTGTATTTGCAAAATTCCTGACGGTTCCTGATCGCTAAATGTTTGTTTTCCTTTCTTGTCGATAGCGGTTGATGTTGAAGCACCTAGGCTATATTTTGACTTCAGCGGTGACAAATCCTGCTGAGAGAGAGAGCAACGAAAAGAGAGGCACCCCCAAAGTGGTCCTGCGCGCGCGTGTGTGTGTCTCTGCATGGGGTTCAATTGAAGTCAGAGTTGGTCCGTCAATAGTCCCGCATTCAGGCCGCTCCATTATTATTTTAATGCCAGACAGGGTACAGGGTAAAATGTGTGGGAATCTCTCGCATTATGATGGCTAGATTTGTGGGACTTTTATTATTATGCTCAATACTAAGTAATAATTTATTCGCAATACCCTCAATTCTGCGCTGGAATTTAGACCCTTTTAAATGTGCATCTTTTTTTCTCTCGTTCTCTTGGAGGTGGCCAGCCAAGCAATTGTTCTGCTGCATGCCAGCCTGTGCCAATATATCGTACAAAATGATTGATTGCATTGCATTCTCCACATTTTCAGCTAAATTTTCATGTACCACATCAGCATTTGAGTTCAGTGATTTTTTTGTAAATTGCTTTACAATTAGCGTCGGGCCTTGTCAGCAGCCTTCGGCTTGCCTCTTGCCACTATTCACTCCTTCTTCTTCATTAACATTCTGTAGAATTCTCAATATTTTTGGCCTCAATGTGTACAGTTACATAGTCTGTCTATTCTTAGTCTTGGATTTTGTGAAATACATTTCTAAATATCACCTGCTTGCTGCAGCTTTGGTCTGCACGTCAATTTAAACCGCATCTTTTTCTCTCTCTAGCATTTAATCTGCTGCCAGCTTGTATCTCCACATTGTCCAAAATGCTTGATTGCATTGCATTCTCCACATTTTAGTAACATTTAGGTGCACCTCATGGCATTTTCTTTCAGTGAATCTTTTGCTTTGCAATTACCTTCCTGCCCTCCTCTTGGCTGCCTTCACTCCTTCATCTTCATTAATCTTTTTGGCCTCAATAATCCAGTTACATAATCTCCGTTTTTGGTTTTGGATTTTGTGAAATACATTTCTAAATAAATGCTAATTTATAGTCCGGTCTTAACTTATATATGTTTTTTTCCTGCTCATGAGCATTTTTTGACTGATGCGACTTATACTCAGGAGCGACTTATAGTCCGGAAAATACTGTAGCGAAATATGTCAGAATAACGAGATACTATCTCACAATAATGAGATACTATCTCAGAATAATGAGATACTATCTCAGAATAATGAGATACTATCTCACAATAACGAGATACTATGTCACAATAACGAGATACTATCTCACAATAATGAGATATATCTCACAATAATGAGATACTATGTCAGAATAACGAGACAGTATCTCACAATAATGAGATACTATCTCACAATAACAAGATACTACGTCACAATAACGAGATACTATCTCACAATAATGAGATACTATGTCAGAATGAGATACTATGTCAGAATAATGACATAGTATCTCACAATAATGAGATATAATAGATCAGAATTTTTTTTTATGTGGCACAAACGGGATTCCATAGGCTTCTATACTCAACCAATGCAAACGTTAATGTTATTTTACCTGTGGATATAGCATTAAGCTGGTGAAAGATTAACATACCTGCAGCAAAACCCAAGCATGTCGGTAGCAACGATCCATTGTGGTTTTCAGAAGTGAAGTGGATGAATGTGCCTTGCAGCAGAGCTTGTCTTAAAGAAAGATCTGCGCCATCTGGTGGACAAACTACGTAACTCTAATACTGGAAATGCAGAATGTGAGTGTGTGTGTGTGTGTTTGTGAGAGAGAGTGTGTTTAAGACAGTCCTGCCTTGTAGCTCCTCTCATCATCCTCTACCAGCAACTCTTTGCTCAGCACCACCATCTACAGGCCGATTGGTGTACAGTCACCAAATGTACACATAAATTAATTTAGTTTATACCCCCCATGGATGAAATTCCACGAAACTTGGCATAGCCCCAGAGGATGTCAGGTTAATCATACACATGAAATTTGGTGAAGTTCAGAACATCTCAACTGAAGATAGGGGCGATTAAAGCAGTATAATATTGCAATTTCTTCAATATTACAAATGAGTGATTATGGGCCAGGATGATGTAGGCCCTTGAGACCAACATACCATAAAAATGTAGTTATTTAGGAAAAATGTTCGGTGTTTCGGTGTCCAACAATTCAGGAAGTAGATGACGGAATGGGGAAAAAAACCTTGACAATCCCTATATGACCGCTATGCTAGCGCCGGTCATAATGATTAGGAAAATCCACACAGCAGACCAATTGATACATACTATACATTTAAGACCGTAAAGAAAAAATAACCAATGCAAGAACTCCTTCCTGAGTTTGATGGTGCCCATAGGATCCCTACTTCTGTATAAGCCGAGTCGGTTGGGTGGTCATAACAGGCCGTCACTGTACAGGTTACACTGCACATTTACCTTAGACTCAAACATGGCCCTGCATTGACAGACTCAAACATGGTCCTCCATTAACAGACTCAGATCTCAGATCCATATGTGTTGGGAAGTAACAGAATACATGTAACTGTATTTAAATACAGCAACTGTAACTTTAAATACAGTTACAATTTAAATGGTTGGTATTCAGAATACAGTTACACTGATACATTTCAGGGATTGCATTTTAAATCATTATAACATGCAGGCCAAGGCTCTTCCCTATTCAAATTCAAGTATTCTTAACCACACCGTGTAGCCTATGTATCTCTCAGGCGGCTCCTTTCTTTCCCCCTCTGTTAATATTGATAGCCTAAAAGAAAAACCTCTCAGGGAATGTAAAATGTAAAATTAGATTTGTTGTAGTGCAGTAGGGCCTATATCCAGCCCATGTTTTGGGCCAGTATAGGTTCTCGTTTCTTATAGTATAGAGTCTTTTTTTACACATATCATTATTCCATGCAGGATATCCACAGCCTCATACATATAACATATAACATAACACACCCCATGACATATAACATATAACACACCCCCATACCCCCCTCCCCCCAGTTTCCCTCCCTCCTCAACACCAAACAAGCAAAAAAGGTGGACAGTACAGACAACATAAAACACAAAAGAATAGGGGGGATGGATGATTGTCACAGGAGTTTGTTAAGTGCAGTGATTGCTGAGGGTACAAAACTTTTCTTAAAGTGCGTTTTTTTCTAGTCCAGGGCTCTGTATCTGCGGCCAGATGGGAGTAGGGTAAAGAATCGGTTCAGGGGATGGTCAGGGCTGCTTACTATGGTGCGTGCGAGGCGTGTGGTGGCTGTGTCATTTGCATCTTGCTGGTGACATTTAGTATGGTGAAGAAACAGGGGGAGCAATAGGTAGAAGGGGTTGGATGATGCTCTGGTTGGTCAGAGTAGCTTTGTACAGTATTATTCCCACAATATCTTTGGCATAAGAGTAACATTCATCACAAAAAATATGTACATATCACTATTAATAAGCTGTTTTTCCAATGATTTGATATACTGTCTGTGGAATGTGGTTCTTGCTGTTTTCACCTGAATGTGTCATTGCACTGTACACTGTGGATCCTGCAACCAGCCTGTGGCGCAATACAAATGGATTAGCAGCAAAGAGTATAGAAGTTACTTCTATACTCTTTGTTAGCAGCTAACTGAGAGGCCTTTTGTTGAATGGGGCTCATTTAACCTTCCATTGTTATGGGTCATTCCATGTCAATTCAACCAGGGCCCACGCACTTAGGTCTCAAAAAATTCTGAAAAAAATACCAGGTGTTTTACGGAATTTTTTTCGTTTTTTGAGACCTAAGTACGTGGGCCCTGGTTGAATTGACATGGAATGACCCTCATGATAATTCACCACCTAGAACTCCTGAAGATCACTCTATAAGTTGGTTCTAAACTACCGCATACCAGAATGAGAAATAACACCTTAACATTAACACATACATTTATGCATTTCCACATCCCATATGAATAATCTCAGGTATTCATATGGATTTGTCAGAATAGCAAACAAATGCATACAAAACATTTACATTCATACATGTAAAGTCAATATCTATAGGAGGGCTAACAGAAAACCAACAACCAGAGTGGGTCCAGTCTTACAGGTTAGTTATATCTAGTAAGAAAGCTTGAATCAGCTTGAATTGGGCCAGGACTGGATGTGTAAAAGTGAAACGATCAAGCTTTGAAACACATCATGTCATTCATTGTAATGGTAGAAGACATTAGTAGTTTAATAGGTGAAGTTCATTTACAAGTCAGATGATTTTGTTCTGCCTCTAGTAGGTGATGCTGAATCACTTTGAGACTCATCTTTTAAAAATTGCCTCAACAAGAAGTAATATCCAAACGAATCAAGGCAGCAGTTTGTGGTGGCAATCCAATCAGCCACCTCACGGAAGTTATGTATGAACAGTGAAGGTAACAAACTCTTAAAAATGTGAAAAACGTGAACTTGAAGAAGTGAAAATTGAACAATATGAACTATGAAAATTGAACAACTTGAAAGTCAAGTCGGCTTTTATTGTCAATTTCTTTACATGCACTGGTCATACAAAGAATTGAAATTTCGTTTCTTACTTTCCCATGCAGACATAGACATGCTTTAAATACAGACATAGACATACTATAGACATAGCCATAGACAATAAACATTAAATTAAAGTGCAAGACTGAAATATAGAACATGTATGTATCAAAATAGAAATATAGGACATATGTATAAAAAAAATAGAGGTAGTTGTGTTGTTTATATAGTCTTAACAGTTACATGAAGTTTAAACTTATGCTTGTGTGACCTTTATATTTACATTGATATGCAGTATGCAGTAATTTCAAGTATATCAGGCTTGATGTGAAGCAGCAACACGTTAGGCTGCGCAGTCACAGTGCAGTTCCACAGGGCGTGTTGGGGGTTAGGGGGGGACAGGATCCTAGTTTCCTAGGTTCCTGGCTGGCTGGTGGGTGGGGGGCTGTCAGTGATGGGAGAGTGGGTAGAGTGTTCAGCATCCCGATTGCTTGGTGGATGAAGCTACTTGCCAGTCTGGTGGTGCGGGATGAGGCTCCTGTACCGCTTCCAGAGGGCAGGAGGCTGAACAGTTCGTGTGCAGGGTGGGTTGTATCCTTGACAATCATTAGTGCTTTGCGGGTGAGGCGGGTGGTGTAAATGTGTGAATGTGTGAAGCTACATCTATCATGTGTGAACATGCTTAACAAAATATGGTAACAAAACATGGGAACTAAACGTGCATTACGAATATAATCAGTGGGAGCCCTGTGCTTATTTCCCTGCAACAAGAAGGTTCCATCTGGAGGTGATGGAAGACAGTGACACCCTCAGTGTGTTTGAAATGTCCAGTCGATTGCGCAATTTGGTCTTAGTTGCAGTCATTGCCGAAAACCTGGCCTTGCATAGATACAGAGGGTCCCCGTTGACACTTCATTGATTGACACTTCATTCACGATAATGGTGATTCACGCAGCTGGGTGACATGTAAGTACAACTGCAGCCGCTTGGGGGCAGCATAGTCCGCTGTGGCGTTCAACGGTCGAACCGACGGCGATTCGACAGCAAGGGCTGTGATTGGCCGAAGTTTTCAGTGCGCTTCTCTGTTTTTAGCAGCCCCTGCAACATGCTAATCCACTGTAGCCTAAGCTTTGTACATAATGTTAAACATAGTTTTGGATTCAGTGGCAAGATTTCTTGATTGTATAGTGCCTGTCTCTCAGTAATGTTTTAAAATGAGAGCTTCAGTCAGCTGGCAGTAGGCTACTTTGTCGGTAGTCATGGGAAGTTCGCTTGCTAACAGAACATAAAAATGCTGCCCAGAAACCTTGTGAATAGTTCTGACACTAACGAGGTTGAAATATAGCCTTTGCCTACAGCATCTCCTTAACAGTAATGTTAACAAAATGACAGCATTCATATGACAAAGGAAAACGAATCCGTCACTCAAGACTGTGCCGCAGCCGTGGGGCAGAAGACGCTTTGGTGGCCGGCCCACAACGCTTATAAACTTAACCTAAATAGCCGGCTGCTGTAAGCTACAATCGGATTTTATTGTATACCACTGTTGTCTCAATGATGATAACATCTCATTTCCGACTATATTTCAAAGTGTGCCGCTTCATTTGCATTATTAACATAACATCAGATTTTGTCATTTTTGGCTAAGACATGCATTCCGTTAGGGATATTGAAATATATTTAACATTCTCTAACCATCGCGGATTTCGAATTGGTGCAGTTGTCAGCACAAAAATCATTTTATTCTTTGCTCTTTGCATTGCTCTATGCTGTTCTATGGTGCTTTCTGCCTCTTGGTTGCGCACGCATGTTTTCGTGACGTTTCATAGAAATCCATATATAATGAGCGCATAAAACGACTTGTTGACGTTTTGGGACATACAAGGATACAAGGAAGTTTATTGTCACATGCATATAGTTACTGGAAGTAAGAAATGCAGTGAAATTATGTCTGGTGTCAGCCTATTTGTGCATTAATGGGGGGTAAAAAGTGCAGTAGAAGAGGGGTTTAGTAGATTAAGTGGCAAGGGCTGCATAAAAAAGGTGGTGGAGGATTGGGATTGGGTGGGGGCACCAACAAGGAGCACCCAAGAGCAACAGGGCAAGGAAAAACTCCCTTACCAAGGAAGAAACCTTGGGCAGATCCACGGCTCAAAGGGCTAACCCAACTGCCAGGGGTCTTGGTGTGTGTGTTGGGGATGACAGGGGAGATGGGATAGTGTGCTGTGTATGTGGGGAGAGGGCAGTGTGCAATATGTGTGTTGGAGAAGCTTCCTCATGAGACAATGTGCTGTGTATTGGGGCAGTGTGCTGGCATGTTGGGATGTGTGTTGGAGAAGCTTCCTGATGAAATAATGTGCTGTGTATGTAGGGGCAGGGACTTACTATTGCAAGCAGAGCACTGTATGTAATGTATGTGAGTGATGACAGTGAAGATGTGTGTGTGGGCGGGAGGGGAGGAGCAGTGACTGTGTGTGTGTGTGTGTGTGTAGTGTGTAGGTGGGTAGGTGGGGGCAGTGTGCTGTAAGTATGTAGAGGATGTGTGTTGGAGAAGATCCTGAAGACAATGTGCTGTGTATGTGGGGGCAGTGTGCAGCAAGTATGTAGAGGAGTGCTGTATGTATGTGAAGTGATGACAGTGAGGATGTAAGTGTGTGTGTTGGGGGTCAGGGACTTACTATTGCAAGCAGAGTACTGTATGTAATGTATGTGAGTGATGACAGTGAAGATGTGTGTGTGGGCGGGAGGGAACAGTGACTGTGTGTGTGTGTGTGTGTAGTGTGTGTGTGTGTGGGTAGGTGGGGGCAGTGTGCTGTAAGTATGTAGAGGGATGTGTGTTGGAGAAGATCCTGAAGACAATGTGCTGTGTATGTGGGGGCAGTGTGCAGCAAGTATGTAGAGGAGTGCTGTATGTATGTGAAGTGATGACAGTGATGATGTAAGTGTGTGTGTTGGGGATGGGGTGGGGTGGGGGCAGAAAGGCTAGGCAATCAAGGACATGGGTAGATGGAGGAGAAATCAAAAGTAATAAATAAAAAGTGTGCAAAAGTTGGAGAAAGTCAGATGTGTGTGTGTGTGTGTGTGTGTGTGTGTGTGTGTGTGTGTGTGTGTTTTGACGTGTGATGAAATAAGAAAATAAATAAAAGGTCTGTAGCATAGGGAGAGGGATGTAAAAGTGCTAAAAGTCTTGTAGGTGTGTGTGGGGGTGTGTGTGTGTGGGGGTCATGAGTGCTGAGGGGAGTGAATGAGTGCAAAGTCAGTATAGTGTGAGTTCAGAGTTGGGAAATGTTTGAGAGTGCTGAGGAGTGAATGTGTGCAAAGTCAGTATAGTGTGAGTTCAGAGTTCGGATGGCCTGGGGATAAAAACTTCTCCTGAGTCTCTCAGTTCTGCCTTTGTGACTACATAGGCGTCTTCTTGATTTCAGCGGTAGGAATAATCCATTGTTAGGATGAGAAGAGTCCTTCAAGAATCTTTTGGGCTCTTAGGAGTACTCTTCTGGAATAGATATCTTGTAGAGCAGGGAGTTGAGTTCTTATAGTACGCTCAGCTGAGCGCACTACTCTCTGCAGAGTACTACAATCTCTAACTGTGGAGTTCCCATACCAGGTGATGATGCTACCAGTTAGAACACTCTCAACCGCTGAAGTGTAGAAGGCCTTCATGATGGATGTAGAAACTTTGAATTTCCTTAGCTGACGAAGGAAGTAGAGTCGTTGTCTGGACTTCTTCAGAACATATTGAGTGTTAACAGTCCATGTTAAGTCTTCAGTAATGTGGACACCAAGGTATTTAAAACTTGTGACTCTCTCTACAGGTTGCCCGCTGATCATTAGTGGGGTGTAACTGTAGTTCTGCTGCTGCCTTCTGTAATCCACTACCATTTCCTTGGTTTTATTGATATTCAGTGTCAAGCTGTTAGATTGACACCACTGTGCCACCTCATCAACCTGATCCAAGTAGAACTGTTCATTGTTGTTACTAATCAGGCCCAAGATCACTGTGTCATCTGCAAACTTGATGATGGAGGTATGACTACTGTTGGCTTTGCAGTCATGTGTGTAGATGTTGTACAGCAGTGGACTCAAAACACAGCCTTGGGGAGCACCAGTGCTGATGGTTAATGAGTCAGATGTCAGACCCCCACTCTAACCACTTGTGAACGGTTGGTGAGGAAGTCAAATATCCAGTGACACAGGGTGGTGTTCAGTCCTAAGGCCTTCATCTTTGTGACCAAGGTGAGAGGTACTATCGTGTTGAATGCTGAACTAAAGTCAATGAACAGCATCCTCACATAATTCCCATTCCCCTCCAGGTGAGTTAAGGTGGTGTGCATGAGGTTTGAGATGGCATCCTCTGTAGACCTGTTGGCTCTGTAAGCAAATTGGAGGGGGTCGAAGGAGGCAGGGAGGGATGAGCAGATAATGTTTTTCACAAGCTTCTCAAAACACTTCATCACTGTAGACGTCAGGGCTACTGGGCGGTAGTCATTCAGACATGATGGACTTTTGTTTTTCGGTACTGGAACAATAACAGACTGCTTGAGGCAAGTAGGAACTGTCTCTTGAGCCAATGATGTGTTAAAGATATAAGTGAACACAGGAGCTAACTGAGCAGCGCAGGATTTCAAAACCCTTTTAGAAATTCCTGTTAGAAACATTAATCTACATGTAGGCTACGTTAAGCTTTAAGGATTGTATGTCCTTAATTTATTTATATAGGCCTATTTAGGCTACTTGCGCAAACCCTGGATACTTTTATTGCCACACAACAATATTGGTGGTATTTGTTACATTAGCTTCAAAAGGCACCGCTTCAGAAAGCTGCACTGCTTGTGAAAGAAGGGGGTGGGGGAGGGGAGCTTGCAGCCAAGTGTCGGAAAAATGCATAGCCTACAACACAGAACCCGCTTCTCGCACTAGTCACTGACAGTAGACACGCTTCCAGCCTAATGACTTTCACACATTTTGCAGAGAAAGCTCGAGTAGCCGAGAGAGACGCCGAGAATGATCGGTTGAAAGCGGAGGTCAAAAACCTCAAACGAGAGCTTCAACAACTCCGAGAGACCAGCCACTTGGAGAGCCACAGAGA
The DNA here is from genome assembly GCF_017589495.1 of Alosa alosa. Lineage (NCBI taxonomy): Eukaryota > Metazoa > Chordata > Actinopteri > Clupeiformes > Clupeidae > Alosa > Alosa alosa. The sequence goes on from NC_063189.1 coordinate 35,154,093, forward strand.
CATTTTACAGGAGATGAGAGCTGGAATCGGAGAACTTCAGGCGGACACGCCTTCGTGAGCAGAGAAGTTATTCGACGCCTGAGAGACCAATCCCCAGGTGCACCTCGACACCAGCTCCAGAAACGTCCTCCTTGCAGATGTCTCCATTGGCCCTCTCCGTCACACTCAACGACAGCATCCAAGTTCCTAGTCAACACGCAGACGTGACTTTGCGTGATGTTGGTCCCGAAGACCACGCTAAGATTCACCAACAGAGCTACGGCCAAGTGGGCAGATACGGATGCCTGCTCTTCAGGTCCATCGTCACAGAGGAACACTATAAAGCCTGGAGCAAAACCACCAACTGGGATGGAGCGAAGGGCAAGCGAGCACTGCCGCAAAATGTGAAAAACTTTGTGGTCTCAACACTACAACAAAAGTAACCTGCTATGGGGAGGAATGAACTGAAGGACTGCATCAAGATCAACGAATTCCTCCACACAACACGCAGATCTTCCCAGGGATTCAACGTGCTTTAAATTTAGACTGTAGAATGTAGAATGTAGACTGTTCATTATTTCAATAAATACGTTTTCTCTGAAGCACTTTCCCGACTTCGTCTTTCTATAGGCTAAGCATATCATGGAGATAGAGTAGAAAACTGGATTTAACTAAACAAATGTAACTAAGTAAACTGATTGTTTACTCTACAGTAGGCTATGTTCCCCCTCTCAGGCGGTACAGTAGGCCTATTGAAAGTAGGCTAATGAGCTCAATAGACACGGTAGCGCTTCCATTAGGAAACGTTCGTTGCAGACTTTCACAACTGATTGTTTAGCCTACAGTAGCCTAGGCTATAGGTTATGTTCCCCCTCTCAGGCTGTACAGTAGCAGCCCCTGCAACATGCTAATCCACTGTAGCCTAAGCTTTGTACATAATGTTAAACATAGTTTTGGATTTAGTGGCAAGATTTCTTGATTGTATAGTGCCTGTCTCTCAGTAATGTTTTAAAATGAGAGCTTCGTTAGCTGGCAGTAGGCTACTTTGTCGGTAGTCATGAGAAGTTCGCTTGCTAACAGAACATAAAAATGCTGCCCAGAAACCTTGTGAATAGTTCTGACACTAACGAGGTTGAAATATAGCCTTTGCCTACAGCATCTCCTTAACAGTAATGTTAACAAAATGACAGCATTCATATGACAAAGGAAAACGAATCCGGTCACTCAAGACTGTGCCGCAGTGGGGCAGAAGACGGCTTGGTGGCCGTCCACAACGTTATAAACTTAACCTAAATAGCCGGCTGCTGTAAGCTACAATCGGATTTTATTGTATACCCCTGTTGTCTCAATGATGATAACATCTCATTTCCGACTATATTTCAAAGTGTGCCGTTCATTTGCATTATTAACATAACATCGTATTTTGTCATTTTTGGCGAAGACATGCATTCCGTTAGGGATATTGAACATATTTAACATTCTCTAACCATCGTGATTTCGAATTGGTGCAGTTGTCAGCACAAAAAATCATTTTATTCTTTTGCTCTTTTGCATTGCTCTATGCTGTTCTATGGTGCTTTCTGCCTCTTGGTTGCGCACGCATGTTTTCGTGACGTTTCATAGAAATCCATATATAATGAGCGCATAAAACGACTTGTTGACGTTTTGGGACATTAATCTACATGTAGGCTACGTTAAGCTTTAAGGATTGTATGTCCTTAATTTATTTATATAGGCCTATTTAGGCTACTTGCGCAAACCCTGGATACTTTTATTGCCACACAACAATATTGGTGGTATTTGTTACATTAGCTTCAAAAGGCACCGCTTCAGAAAGCTGCACTGCTTGTGAAAGAAGGGGGTGGGGGAGGGGAGCTTGCAGCCAAGTGTCGGAAAAATGCATAGCCTACAACACAGAACCCGCTTCTCGCATTAGTCACTGACAGTAGACACGCTTCCAGCCTAATGACTTTCACACATTTTGAACGATTTACAGTATGCCTATACATTAGCGCTCCACGTGTAGAGACTGTGCAGAATACAATGTGTGAATGATGCTCAATGATTTGCCAATAGCCTATAATAGTCTTCTGCTGGGTTGCATGTACTGTATAGCCTAGTTTTACTGTACATTTTTCAGCCTTTATTGGTTAAATGACCATTTTTATTACGAAAATATTTCTTAACTTCAAAAACACAGTGTCTAAAACTCGGTGTCATTCAGACTCAACCCTCTTGACGTTTGGTGATTAATTGACAGCTGTTTTGGGACACGTTAAACTTTCTTTATAATGAGCGCATAAAACGACTTGTTGTTTGGGACATTAAGCTACGTTAAGCTTTTTCACGTTAAGGATTGTATGTCCTTAATTTATTTATATATTTAGGCTACTTGCGCAAACCCTGGATACTTTTATAGTACAGTAGGCCTATTGAAAGTAGACTAATGAGCATAGACACATTAGCGCTTCCAGCCTAATGACTTTCACACATGAATGATTTACAGTAGACACATTAGCGCTCCACGCAGTGGCGTAACTAGGCCTAGTAGGTGCAGCAAGTGCAGTCGCACCAGGGCCTGTGACCTCCGTCGCTACCCCCGCAATGCAATTGCTGGAAAATTCTATACCGGTCCTTTCTGACTACCTGCGTGCCTTTGACCAGGCCAAGGCTACAGCGCAGACACTCGCAAATAAATGGGGGTTCAGAGTACATTTGAAAATGTTAGAGCACGGAGAGTGAAGCGTCACTTTGACGAACTATCGGAAGATGAACGCTTAACCGATGCAGAGAGATACTTCAAAGTGCAGGTATTTAATGCAACTCTGGACATCATAATCAGTCAGCTCTCCCAAAGATGTGCAAGCATGCGGGAAACTTGTTATGTGGTTGAGTCTTTACGTCCTATGATCCTTCAACTCGCAGGTGATGATGAACTGCTTGAAAAGGCAGTACGTTTGTCAGACCATTATAGCATGGACATTGCACCGACATTCCCAACACAACTCCTCTCATTTAGGTCTTGCTTTAAAACAGAGATTTCACAGAAGTCATCTATTTTTCAACTTGCCAAAAGGCTGGTGGTAGATTATGACAGTGTAACATCCACATTCGGGGAAGTGTGTACTGCTCTCATGTTGTTTCTACATTGCCTGTGACTGTGGCAACAGCTGAGCGATCTTTTTCCAAATGTTCAACAATTGCTGGTGTACAGGCTATAATCAATTAGCTAAATCATTTGTCCAGCTGTTTAAACATTTTTTCGTGTTACATTCAAACGCAAAAGGTGCTTTGATATCTTTTTTGTTTAAACGTCGGCAAGCAGGCATGCTGCGGTTGCAATGAATGAGGATAATTGGTTTTATCTGCGGTGTTATTTTTTGCATTTTGAATATGACTCGCTCCAGCACGTCTACTTTTTTGCACGGTGCTTTCTTAAAGGAGCTGCACCATCTTACAACAATTGCATCTACATTTTCATATTAGAATGTTTTGTCAAGTGTAAGCTTAAACTACCGTGATCAAATTAAGTTTCCGTGTCCCCGCTGAAAGTCTCTTATGTTATGCGCTTATCGTTACACTATCAAATCTATAAGTAACCGTGACAAATAGGGTATAAGATATATAAACTCACGCTATTGTATTATCATATATGTTTGGTAATGGCTCAGCTTTCTCTGATTGTTCTACTGACTTGGAAACTGCATCATGGAAGCAGTAAGTCAAGTCGCATCAAAAATAGTAGTGGCAGAACTCCAAAGTGACACCTTGTGGTTGTTTGTGTCAACTGCAGTTTGTGCCTTTTCTGCTGAGAAAATGGGTGATTCCTGAAGGAACCCGTCCAAACTTAACGGGGACCCACTGTACGTGGTGGGAAATGGTAGCAACGTTTTCAGCGCTTTTACGGCTATCTCGGGATATTCTGATTTGGTTTTCTTCCAAAAACCCGCCAGAGAGGTTTCCTCATAGCCTACACTCTTAAGACCACCGTCATTTGCAATTTCGATCAACTGCTCTTCCTCCTGCGCTGACAAGTTAGGACTATTCGGGATATTGACAAATGGTTTTGGTCAATTGGTTTGCCGTGGATCTTTGGAGGATGGAAGTAACGCTCAAACTTATTTGAAAGCGCAACAAGGTGATCGGTTTGGTTTGCCATGGATCTTTGGAGGATGGAAGTAACGCTCAAACTTATTTGAAAGCGCAACAAGGTGATCGCGCACCAGCTGCGAGAGAAAGGGCCCTGCCTCAGTCTCTCCCAAAACCCCCACTACTGTTTGGAACATATCAAATACACCCCGATCCACCCACAAATCAAGCTTGGCTTTAAATGCAGTGACTTTATCTGCCAGTTTAAAGACAGTCGTCATTCTCCCCTGCAGTGACAGGTTGAGGTCATTAAGCAACCCGAATATGTCACACAGGTAAGCGAGTTTTGACACCCAGCCCTCATCACTAAAATATGCAGCTAACGGTGACTTTTTTTCCTGTAAGAAATCTCTGCAGCGGCTCTCGCAACTCAAACACTCTGGCCAGTGACCTGCAACCAACCAACTTGGATAGCGTACCATGGTGACCCATTCACCCTCTCTAACAACTGTGATCCGGCCCGCGGGCCGCAGTTTGCCCACCCCTGACCTATGTGGTTGCTTTACGCACTAGTTTTTTGTCCTTCTTGCTCGCGTTTCTTACGCTCAAAGAACTCAAGGGGTTTGTCTTTAAGTGTAGGATGCTTGGACTCTAGATGTCGAATTAGCTTTGATGGTTTCATTGCTTCGTTTGACAACTTATCGCCAAATACCACACATAAAGGACTTGGTGCATTCGAGTCACCGGTCTCTGCGAAACCATATTTTAAATATGACTCGTCATATTTCGTATTGAATGACCCCTTCTTTTTCTTTGAGGTATCTGGCTCACCATCGTCAGTGGGTATTATTGCGAATGTGACATTATTGTGAATTAAATTGAGTTTATTTAGTTTGCATGCATTTCTTTTTTTAAACTCTTGTCGTAGGCTACGGCCCAGTTAGGCCCGGTGGTTGGGGACCGCTGCTTTAGACCATTATTTACCAAGGTATGCTCATGCGTTTTGTAAAATGCCCTATGGAAACTCCCCATAGGACTTTTGGTTACCCAAAATGTATACTGACAATAAAAGCCTTAGTGTGTGTGTGTGTGTTTGTGAGAGAGAGTGTGTTTAAGACAGTCCTGGGCCCAGTTTCCCGATAACGACGGAGACACGCTCTTACGAGGGTTTTCTACGATTCATCTTACGATCGTTCGTTTGGTTTTTCCGACTGTTTCCCGAACATGCTCGTAGCGTGAACACGCATGCACTGCTCTTAAGATGCTTTTAAGGGGAGCTGTCCACGTTAATAGTTCAGGGCCCACTTCCCCGAAAGCATCTTAAGCCTAAGAGCGTCGTAAAGTCCCTCTCACGAACGTCTTAAGATTTGCCGACTGTTTCCCGAAACCATCGTAGCTTAAGAGCATCGTGAAAACACTCGTAGATCTCGAGTGCTCCAGAGTACTAGTTACCGCTAAGAGCGTCTTAACAGTACTTCTCACTGAGGTCACCAACAGGACATACAGAGGAATTACAACTTAGAATACATAATCCAATTTATGTTCCCATTCTTTATTGTGTTTACCTGTGATGAATCAGATTTTAGCGTGCAAAATAGCCTACATTTAATGGTCATAATAATGTGATGAAAAGCGGACAAAAATGCAATCAAGTTATGAAACGAGACGTTGCCAGAATAGTTTGACATTATCTTTGCTAAGTGAATATTTTATTAGGCCTATGAGGTAAAAAGCAGAGAAAGCAACATGTGGTTTAGTCTGTAGCCTACTGCATCAAAATCTAAGCCTACACATTTCCTCTCTTTCTTACTCGACTTCTTTCTTATCTTCAAACGTGTTCTTAAGTGGCACCGCGAAAAATGATTGCATGGTGCAACAATCTAATCTTAAAATAATTACAATTATTTATGTCTCTGTGCGGTATATAACCTACTTGGGATGCTTACATGCATATGTCAAAGTGTTTCTATTGGGCCCAGGGCCCACTTCCCCGATAACGATGGAGACACGCTCTTAAGAGGGTTTTCTACGATTCATCTTACGATCGTTCGTTTGGTTTTTCCGACTGTTTCCCGAACACGCTCGTAGCGTGAACGCGCATGCACTGCTCTTAAGATGCTCTTAAGGGGAGCTGTCCACGTTAATAGTTCTGAAATATCCTCTGATTTGACGGTGATGTCAGGTGACTGCACGTCACAGCTATAGGCCTACCATTTAAACTTCGGATCTACACATTAATTCACATCAATACGAAAATAGAAACACTTTGACATCTGCATGTAAGCATCCCAAGTAGGTTATATACCACACAGAGACATAAATAATTGTAATTATTTTAAGATTAGATTGTTGCACCATGCAATCATTTTTCGCGGTGTCAAGAACACGTTTGAAGATAAGAAAGAAGTCGAGTAAGAGGAAATGTGTAGGCTTAGATTTTGATGTAGTAGGCTACAGACTAAACCACATGTTGCTTTCTCTGCTTTTTACCTCATAGGCCTAAAATATAGCCTTCACTTAGCAAAGATAATGTCAAACTATTCTGGCAACGTCTCGTTTAATAACTTGATTGCATTTTTGTCCGCTTTTCATCACATTATTATGACCATTAAATGTAGGCTATTTTGCACGCTAAAATCTGATTCATCACAGGTAAACACAATAAAGAATGGGAACGTAAATTGGATTATGTATTCTAAATACATCTGTAATTCCTCTGTATGTCCTGTTGGTGACCTCAGTGAGAGAAGTACTATTAAGACGCTCTTAGCCGGGTAACCAGTACTCTGGAGCACTCGTGAGATCTACGAGTGTTTTCATGACGGTCTTAAGCTACGATGGTTTCGGGAAACAGTCGGCAAATCTTAAGACGTTCGTAAGAGGGACTTTACGACGCTCTTAGGCTTAAGATGCTTTCGGGGAACTGGGCCCTGCCTTGTAGCTCCTCTCATCATCCTCTACCAGCAACCCTTTACTCAACACCACCATCTACAGGCCGATGGGTGTACAGTCACCAAATGTACACATAAATTAATTTAGTTTATACCCCCCATGGATGAAATTCCACGAAACTTGGCATAGCCCCAGAGGATGTCAGGTTAATCATACACATGAAATGTGGTGCAGTTCAGAACAAGCATGCAACTTGCATTTCTCGGTGTCCCCCCGGGTATCGTTGACCAAAAAATCAGGAAGTAGATGACGGAAAACTTTGACAATCCCTATGTGACCGCTACGCTGGCTATGCTAGCGGCGGTCATAATAATTATGAAAATCCACACTGCAGACCAAATGACTACATTTGACATAATTTGTACTGAACATTTTTCTATTAGAATAAAATGATACATACTATACATTTAAGACCATAAATAAAAAATAACACACTTGGACACATGCATGCCATTGACCCTATATATTAAGATACAGTACAGTATGGTGTGCACAGGTGGCTGAGAAGATGCATTACAGTGCATCTTGTGGTGCAGTCCAGAGTGCCTTCAATGATCATAGCTTAAAGCATTCCTCAGTCCCTGTGCTGAATCATTCTGTACATGGCAGACTGGACCAATGCAAGATCTCCTTCCTGAGTTTGATGGTGCCCACAGGCTCCCTACTTCTGTATAAGCCGAGTCGGTTGGGTGGTCATAACAGGCCGTCACTGTACAGTTTACAATAGCACATTTACCTTAGACTCAAACATGGCCCTGCATTGACAGACTCAAACATGGTCCTGCATTAACAGACTGCATCTTAGATCCAAATGTGTTGGGAAGTAACAGAATACATGTAAATGTATTTAAATACAGTTACGATTGAAATGGTTGGTATTCAGAATACAGTTACACTGATACATTTCAGGGATTGCATTTTAAATCATTATAACATGCAGGCCAAGGCTCTTCCCTATTCAAATTCAAGTATTCTTAACCACACCAGGTAGCCTATGTATCTCTCAGACGGCTCCTTTCTTTCCCCCTCTCTGTTAATATTGATAGCCTAAAAGAAAACCTCTCAGGGAATGTAAAATGTAAAATTAGTTTTGTTGTAGTGCACTAGGGCCTATATCCAGCCCATGTTTTGGGCCAGTATAGGTTCTCGTTTCTTGACAGAATGTTCTGCAAAAAGGCATGTTACTGCCTTTGTGCTGTTGAAATTCATAAAAAAAATATTTGTATACTTGTTTGGGAGTTGGTAGCCTATGTGCAGACAAAACATCTCTGTTGTAGGTTCTTTGACACAATGATGTGAACAGCGTTTCATAGCACATAGGCTTATATATCAATCCATCCTTACCGTAAAGCAGGTTGTGGGTTGTTGTTGACACTATGTGTCTAACAAGTTCACATAACCTCACATAACTGTTTCATCCATTGCTAATGAAATATAATACAATGATAATGTAATCCAAAGTATTCAAAATACGTTACTCACTTGAGTTATGTTACAAAATTGATTTTAGGGCAGGGTAGGCTATTCTGTAATCTGTCGTGGAATACATTTTAAAAGTATCCTTCCACACTTTGCTGGAACTGTAAACTGTAATCTTGAGGGTCTGTACACCAATTGGCTTTCAAAGTATTTTTTTAGTGGTTATTCACTACAGCCTTTACACACAATGAATGCATTGACGCCTTGCTTTCACCACATGTGGCTTTGTTTGGTGGCTCATGTGCATGTTTAATACTCAATATCTCTTTTGAAGCCAAGGAGTTGCCATAGTTTTAACTGTTTTAAATATTCTTTAAACAAGTGTTGCATATCCCTGCATTAAAAAGAGGAAAAGGCATTTTGCAGGTTCCATTGCCCCATGTTTGTGGGTGTTGCGAAGAATAAACAAAGAAATGTGAAAGACACACCAGACATCAGATTTCCAGTAGAGGGCGATTACAGTCCATCTCTAAACAAGTCCAAAAGCCGCTAGAGTATGGGTTTGTATTATTCCCACATTATTTTGCCATGCGAGTAACATTCATAAAAAAATGCTCTTTGGTAACACTTTACGGTAAGGGTACATGAATCATCATGAATTTATGCATGAATTAATCCATGATTTATGTATTACTTCATTCCACTCATGAATCATCAGGAATTGACATGAGTTCATAGTTTGTTATTTGTGACCTCATACATGAACAACACATCAACTAAAGCATTAAATATGGTGGGCACATCATTATGATTTATAATGATCATGATTTCTTTTTTCTGCCACAAATGTGGTCATCACTACTCAAATTACAATTTGATCACAACTTCAAGTTCTCTAAGTAAATGCCATTGTTAACACTTTAGTTGAGGGGCCACAAATATGATGAAATCATGAGAAATTAACCCTAAATGCATGTAATCATGATGATCATGCTTAAGGTACCCACCTTAACTTATGCTTTAGTTGATGTGTTGTTCATGCATGAGGTCATGAATGAGAGACTATTAACTAATGTCAATTCCTGATGATTCATAAGATATAAAGAAATGAAGTAATGCATAAATCATTAATTAATTCATGCATGAATTCATGACAATTCATGTACCCTTACTATAAAGTGTTGCCAGCTCTTTTTCCAATTATGTAGATTTGATATATTGTCTGTGGAATGTGATGCTTGCTGTTTTTACCTGAATGTGTTATTGCACTGTATGTGGATCCTGCAACCAGCCTGTGGCGCAATACAAATGGATTAGCAGCTAACTGGGAGGCCTTTTGTTGAATGGGGCTCATTTAACCTTCCATTGTTAGATTATTCACCACCTAGAACTGCTGAAGGTCACTCTATAATTTGGTTCTAAACTAGCGCATACCAGAATGAGACATCACACCTTAACATTAACACATACATTTATGCATTTCCACATCTCATAGGTATTCATATGGAATTGTCAGAAGAATAGCAAACAAATACATACAAAACATTTATATACATTCATACATGTAAAGTCAATACCTATAGGGAGGCTAATAGAAAACCAACAACCAGAGTGAGTCCAGTATTACAAGTTAGTCATAACATCTAGTAAGAAAGCTTGAATTAGCTTGAATTGGGCCTGGACTGGGTAAAGTGAAAGGATCAAGCTTTGAAACACATCATTTCATTCATCGTAATGATAGAAGACACTTGCTAGTAGTTTAGTAGGTGAAGTTCATTCACAAGTCAGATGATTTTGTTCTGCCTCTAGTAGGTGATGCTGAATCACTTTGAGATTCATCTTTTAAATATTGCTTCAACAAGAAGTAATATCCAAACGAATCAAGGCAACAGTTTGTGGTGGCAATCCATTCAGCCACCTCACGGAAGTTATGAATCCCGTTTTCCAGTGCGGACAAACAATCGTGGTACTTTACCATCCACATAGCCACATGGATAGGTGTGTAGCAAACAACAAACACAATCCAATTGGCTTTTATAAGTCGAAGAAATGTCTTCTTTTGCACAGAGGTCTCCTCACCACTCTGATGCTCTTCTGATGTCCAAAGAATGCGAGAGGTCTGGATGGAACAGAAAGTCATTGTAACTAGTGGGAGGAGATAGCCCAATATCACCACCACCAGTAAGAATGTAAGAGATTGCCTCTTCTTATCAGAACGGCTGTAACATGAGCGCAAATGTGTGTGAGTGTTTTCAGAGCCAAACACGAGGCATAGAGACACCAGCGTTACCCAGATGAGAGTGCAGACTAGCACAGCAATACGTTTCTTGGTGCTCCGCTCTCGGGCCCAGAAGGGGAACCTGATGCTGAGGTAGCGGTGCACACTGATGCAGGTGACGGTGAAGATGCTGGTGTACATGTTGATGTAATGGATGGAGAACATGGCTGAGCAGAAGTCCGAGGGCTCAAGAGGGTGGTAGGCAGCAAACACGCGTACAGGCAGGAAGAACACCAGGGCGAGGTCGGCCAGGGCCAAGTTGAGCGTGTAGATGTGCATGTCCGTCCACTGACGGCGCTTCAGGAGGAGGACGGTCACTGCCGAGACGTTGAGCAGCAGGCCCAGCAGGAACACTGGGATGTAGACCACCTGCTGGAAGGTCTGGGGCTCCAGTGCCCAGCTCTCATTACACGTCTACACCCCAGCCAGGGCCCAGAGCCAAGAGAGAAGGGGAGAAAGAGTTGGTGTGAGAGAGTTAGTTAATGGTAGTTAATGGCCAACCGTTATTGGTTGTTGCAGATATTGTAATGCTTGTTTAAATCAGGTTTATATCATGTATTCATAGATAGAGAATCTTAGGAGAAGCATACCAACGACTGTCCCTAGCTTTGTCAAACTCTTTGGATTCCTGTTGGATTCCACTCATGTTGCTGACTGCGCCTTAAAGGGAACAGCCTGTTGTAGTATGTGTGCTAACAGTAATAATAAACTGTAAGAGTTTAACACCACTATTGGTTCCTCATTTTTATTATCTGTAGAGAGAAGGGTGTGAGTATTCTTCCTGTGCAGTCATTAGACAGATTTAGCACTGCACTAGAGATCAGGTGCCAGAGGATCACTGAAGTCTTTCTTGAAGCTTCTAAAGGAAGATTCTAAAGTCATAGTCTACTGGCAACTGAAATTAATATTATTTCAACTTCAACTTCACTCAGTCATCTTGCTGCTTTGACTTATAATACTCAAACTTGACACTACAGATTGACATAAACTTACTCATTAAACGCAACACGATGACTTGAATAGGTAATTCCTATAAGAACAGTGACCTTTGGTGGTTTGGTCAACCCTAACTTTAATCACTCCTTTGCCAAGGAGGGATTTTATCAAGATAAGTATAAGTATATATACTATTTTGATCCTGTGAGGGAAATTTTGTCTCTGCATTTATCCCAATCCGTGAATTAGTGAAACACACTCAGCACACAGTGAACACACAGTGAGGTGAAGCACACACTAATCCCGACGCCTGAGCTGCCTGCAACAACAGCGCCGCTCGGGGAGCAGTGAGGGGTTAGGTGCCTTGCTCAAGGGCACTTCAGCCGTGCCTACTGGTCGGGTTCGAACCGGCAACCCTGGGCCAAGTACTGACAGGGGACCCTCATGACATAATGACCAAGATTAGTAATAATGGGGTAGCCGATATTGTATTCTTTCACAAAGCCTGATCCTTTAACCAACACCCAGGTTCTCCGCCACCAGCCCCCCTGCTCCATCAAAAGAGTGGAAGAGGGTAAATACCTTGGCTCAATCACTGACGATGAGCTGATATTTAAAAACAACACCGACCGGAAATGTCAGCAACATCTGTACTTCCTCCATAAGCTATGACAACTGCAAGTCAAGAAATCAATTTTACAAGCTTTTCACAACTGCTTCATTCAATCCACGCTCACCTTTGACATCCTGGCATGGATCCCTGAGTGAGTTGAATAAAGGCCCTTTCAACAGAATAATTAGGATGAGTGCTAAGATCAGTGGACAACCCCAGATCACCCTTGCAGCTATATTTGAGAAACAAGCCATTAGGAAATGCAGGCTCATGGCATCCGACTCCACTCGCAACCTCAATGACCAATTTGAACTAATAGCCAGACCCTATCCTTAAAATCTAAATGAGCCATGATCACCTTCTTGCCTCCATTAGATTGCTACTTTTGAGCTTACACTCTTAAAACGAATGTGTTGAAAACAACACAACTTGAGTTGTTTAAGACATCTTTGTTCAGATAGGGACAACACATTCATTTTAAGAGTGTAGTTAATGTCTAATGAGTCCATATAAAGGTGTGACCGAGCACATTTCATCTTTGCTGTAACATCTAGTCGAGAGCGGTACTTGGAGTTTTAAGCATGATCAAAGATCTCATGTGGGCTGTCAACATTTATTTTTACATAGATTGTAATGAATGATCCATATTTCATGAGGTTTTTAATATTTCTTAAAATTGTATGTATTCTTTGATGAAACACGAAACACTAAACATACTGTAGTTTAAACATGTCACATTTATTTTACAGTGCTCTAAATGTTTATCTTTTGTGTGACCTTGTAGAAATCTCCTGATATTAGACGTAAAAAAGATAAATGAGAACATACCACGTTTGAAACATTCATGGTTGCTGCTGAGAGACGAACAGTATGTAGCCTACATGTAGTCTTATTAAATCATCTAAATGAGCTGAGGACAGCACTGTGGAAACTAAGAGAGAGCAGGTAAGCGTGACGACTGTAGGTGTCTCTATACTGATGCCGTGGGAGTAGAGGCAGTTCAAACACTGTGGTTTGTCAGAGACAGAACTATGCATTACCACAGTAACGTCTAACAGTGTGAGTATGGCCATGAGTCACGTAACTAAAGCACTGTTTGTTCCCATTTGGTAAGTTTTTCTCCTGCACTTCTACTGCTACTGCACTTCTATTCGTTGATACTCAGAGGAAGTTCTAGTCAACCACTTCCAGTTTATGAACTTATCTGTTGTCTGGGTCTGTTGTTATTAGTAGAACACTGACCCTGTCTTCGATGGGAAATAACACATTCACAATGAATTGATTTGACTCTGTCACAGTCAGAACCCTTTCTGCTCATTTTCTGCACAGAATGTCTTCCTGGTGAGAGAACAAACTGTTCAGTCATCTATTTATGTTGCCTTAATCAAGACATATATTTTGCACACAGCTGAACTTTGGTGTTTTGTAATTCCTTTCTAAATGAACTAGAACTACTTGAACTGGAATTCTCAATCAGTCAAAAAACCTGAAAAAAAAGTAAGCACCCAGATGTCATGATGTCATTCTTTTGTGGAAGCATAGCGGTACAAAATATGACCGCCGCTCAGTCCTGTACATCCATTCCGCGAAAATAAATCACACTTCAATTTGTCTCCATATTTTACTCCATCCCCCACTCTTGAAACTTTTGTGTATGCTTGTTTGGCATGCCTGAGTGTGTGTGTGTGCGGCTGCACAGAAAGTAGCCTACTGGTGCTGAAAAGGTGAATAGATTGTAGAATAGCCAAAGAAGATGTAGCATTGTTATAAAACCTTTAAAATCTCTAAACAATCACAAGTAGGGCAGTTCATCACAGTTCATCCATTGCAACTGGATTGATGAAAGGTTACTTACACCTGTAGGCTACATTGTATTTGGGAAAAGCAAAAGGTATCAGCATAATGTTATTTTTTTTTATTTTTTTTTTATGTATTTTTAAACAAAAACATCTCTGTGTCTGTTCCATGCCGTTTTCAACAGCTATCAAAAACAAAGGTCATTTTGGATGGATGGATTTTTGTGAATGTTTCTTCTTCTACATAAGATTTTAGTCATCTTTAGTTCATGTAATACTTTATTGTCAATGCACAAATTAAGTAACAGTAGTCTGAAACGTTATTGTTAATGCACAAATTAAGTAACAGTAGTCTGAAACGAAATGCTGTTTTACATCTAACCAGTGGTGCAAATAACTGACATGTCCAAATGGGCCTTGATGAAATGCGTTAAGCTAGACTGTTCATACACATTTTAACGGGCCAAAGTTGAAGAGCTTTTGTCCGTTATTGTTAGTGCAAATATAGGCTGATTCATGTTCCCTTGCATTGTTTAACTGAGGTCCATGGCTAGTCTGGCTTTCATCAGACCAAGCTCAATCTTTTAAGAAATCAAAAATAAATAGCGGAGCAGATCAGGCTGGGTTCACCCAGCCTAGTCCATAGGCACCCGATATTGTTTAATTTTCAGATTGAGATATACACGCTCTGGCTATTCTAAATGCAAAAATGCATCAGGGAGTTATGACAAAACGGTAACTAACAAACTAGATCCCAATAGAAAGCTGTTACCTTCCCTAAGCTACAGGTAGGATTATAAGGTAGGCCTATTTTACAACATAAATTGTCAATAGGCTATGCTGGCTTACACAAATAAAATCTCCTTTGAAACCAATGGCTTACGCCTTTACAGTATCAAGCTTGATTTAAACTGTCATATCGCGGGCGAAAAGTTGTAATAACATTCACGCGAGCTCCATGAGTCAATGAAAGCCGAATGAAGTAGCCACTTCTAAATGGGACCCACTACACAGTAGCTTAAGGTGTTTTGCTAAAGCAGCCATAATGAAATGAAGGTGTCATTGTTTGATACTTCACACACACGCTTTTTAATTTCACAGACTACAACTACCAAGCTGTAATCAAAGCACATCGATTCCCCTCTCACACCCTGCACGCACTTAAAACAAAATAAACAGGCGCCTCAGTCTCACGATGTATAGGCAAAACTGTATCAGACCGGTGTAACGTTGGTAAATCTTCCATTGCACAGAATGATTTTGTAGCACGGCAATAAATGACAGTCGAAGATACAAACAGTGCTGCTATACATTTGTTGGTATAACCGCATTTATAGTTTTCTACAAATGCAATAAATCAAATGCCTCCATCACTCAACCAACGCTTAACGGTAACATTACCTAGGTCCTTATTGATATTACAAGATTAACGCATCTGCAGTAAAAAACCAAGCATGTCCGATAAACATCCTCAGATTTATTTCGCTTCAAGAAGAAATGGGAATTACACTTCATGTGAACATCGCCCTATCCTTATTAGATGTTCGCCAGTAAATTACAGTCCTTGTATGAAGCGCCCATTGTTTTTCCAACCCACTTTTAACTTCCAACAAAATTACGCCTCACTGCAACGATGCGCATCTAGTGGACAAACGACTACTTCACCATACTGAATACCGAAAATGCAGCCATGATGATGATGATGAATATTTATTTTGGCTTTCTTTTAATCCTACTGATTTTAATTTTTACCGGGGCGGGGCAAATCACAAATGAGTGATTATGAGCCAGGTTGATGTGGGCCCTTGAGACCAACATACCATAAAGATTCACAGAGAACTGTGTCTGCCCTACCCTCCTTTCGGGGTCCAGTCCAGCGGGGGGCTGCAGATGAAAACGAAAAATGACGGGTTCCATGCTATCCATGTGGGGGTACATGCCCACCAAGTTTTGTGTACCCGGTCTTTCAGTGTCCCGAATCCTTGTTGGTGTACGCCACTAAATGTACACATAAATTATTTTATTGTAAGGCCCCCATGAACGAAAGTACACAAAACTTGGCATGCATTCAGAGGGTGTCATAATGATCCTACACTTTTTAATTTCGTGCAGTTATGACCTTGTCAGCCAGAGATATTGAGATGAAAACACCTAATTTTTGCTTTTAATTTTTAACTAGGTGGCGCTATACATGAAATAAGTGGTAATGGGATGGGTTGACATGCCCCTTAAGACCAACATACATAAAAAGGTGGACCTCCTAGGCCCTACGGTTCTCGAGATATTCACAGAAAACTGTCTCCGGCCACCTACAGGCCAGTTGGTGTATAGTAACATAAATTAATTTATTGTGTGGCCCCCCATGAACGGAATTCCACCAAACTTGGCGTGCAGAGGGTGTCATAATGATCCTACACTTCCAATTTCGTGCAGTTTTGACTATAATAGGTCACAGATACCTTCAATTACAACACCTCATTTTTACTTTTTGTGTTTAACTAGGTGGCGCTATACATTAAATGAGTGGTTATGGAATGGGTTGACATGGCCCCTTGAGATCAACATACAAAAAAAAAATGGTCCTCCTAAACCCTACGGTTTTCGAGATATTCACAGAAAACTGTGTCTGCCCCCCCTCCTTTAGTCCAGCCGGGGCTACAGATCAAAACGAAAAACGATGGTTCCATGCTATCCATGTGGGGTTACATGCCCACCAAGTTTCGTGGTCTTCATTGACGGAAATTTGGGCATGCGAAAGAAGAAAAAAAAAAAAAAAAAAAAAATCTGACTAAACCTATATGACCGCTGGCTTAAGCGCCGGGCGTCATAATAATAATGTGATACATCTGGGATGTGCCCACAGTTTTCGATGACTATCAAGAAACCCCCACAGATCTATGACACCTATGAATTACTAATTTATTATGACCGCCGCTTCGCTGCTAGGTTTAGTCATATATATTTTTTTTTTTTTTTTTTTTTTTTTTTTCGCATGCCCAAATTTCCGTCAATGATTCCCGGGACACTGAAAGACCGGGTACACGAAACTTGGTGGACATGTAACCCCACATGGATAGCATGGAACCATCGTTTTTCGTTTTGATCTGTAGCCCCCGCTGAATTGGACCCCCGAAAGGAGGGTAGGGCAGACACAGTTTTCTGTGAATATCTCAAAACCGTAGGGTTTAGGAGGACCATTTTTTTTTTTTGTATGTTGATCTCAAGGGGCCATGTCAACCCATTCCATAACCACTCATTTCATGTATAGCGCCACCTAGTTAAACACAAAAAAGTAACAATGAGGTGTTGTAATTGAAGGTATCTGTGACCTAACACAGTCAAAACTGCACGAAATTGGAAGTGTAGGATCATTATGACACCCTCTGTATGCACGCCAAGTTTGGTGGAATTCCGTTCATGGGGGGCCACACAATAAATTAATTTATGTTACTATTCACCAACTGGCCTGTAGGTGGCCGGAGACAGTTTTCTGTGAATATCTCGAGAACCGTAGGGCCTAGGAGGTCCACCTTTTTTTGTATGTTGGTCTTAAATACCACTTATTTAATGTATAGCGCCACCTAGTTAAAAATTAAAAAGCAAAAAATTAGGTGTTTTCATCTCAATATCTCTGGCTGACAAGGTCAAAACTGCACGAAATTCAAAGTGTAGGATCATTATGACACCCTCTGAATGCATGCCAAGTTTTGTGTACTTTCGTTCATGGGGGGCCTTACAATAAAATAATTTATGTGTACATTTAGTGACGCATACACCAACAAGGATTCCCCGACACTGAAAGACCGGGTACACAAAACTTGGTGGGCATGTACCCCCACATGGATAGCATGGAACCGCCATTTTTCGCTTTCATCTGCAGCCCCCGCTGGACTGGACCCCGAAAGGAGGGTAGGGCAGACACAGTTCTCTGTGAATCTTTTATGGTATGTTGGTCTCAAGGGCCCACATCAACCTGGCTCATAATCACTCATTTGTGATTTGCCCCCCTCGGTAAAAATGAAAATGCAATATTATTCTGCTTTAATCGCCCTATCTTCAGTTAAGATGTTCAGAACTGCACCAAATTTTATGTGTATGATTGACCTGGCATTCTCTGGGGGTCTGGGGGTATGCCAAGTTTCGTAGAATTTCATCCATGGGGGCTAAAAAATTAGGTTATGTGTAGATTTAGTGACTGTACACTCATTGGCCTGTAAATGGCGGTGCACACATATAAACATGCACACACACAGGCACCCACATACTATCGGGTATTAGAACGGCCGATACATAATTACAAATTCAATAGGATCAAAAAGAAAGCCAAAATATTCATCATCATCATCATGGCTGCATTTTCAGTATTGGCGATAAGTAGTCGCTTTGTCCACTAGATGGCGATCGCTGCAGTGAGACGTAATTTTTTGGAAGTTAAAAGTGGGTTGAAAAAAATAATGGACACTTCCTACAAGGACTGTAATTTACCGCAGCTTAACATCTACTAAGGACAGGATGATGTTCACATGAAGTGTAAGTGAGGATGAAGTGAGGATGTTTATCGGACATGCTTGGTTTTTACTGCAGGCACGCTAATCTTGTAATATCAATAAGGACCTAGGTAATGTTACCAAGTTAGCGTTGGTTGAGTGATGGAGGCCCATTTGATTGATTGCATTTGTAGAAAACTATAAATGCGGTTATACCAAGCAAATTGATAGCAGCACTGTTTGTATCTTTTCGACTGTCATTTATTGCACGTGCTACAAAATCATTCTGTGCAATGGAAGATTTACCAACGCTACACCGGGTCTGATACAGTTTTGCCTATACATGCGGAGACTGAGACGCCTGTTTATTTTGTTTTAAGTGCGTGCAGGGTGTGAGAGGGGAATCGATGTGCTTTGATTCCAGCTTGGTAGTTGTAGTCTGTGAAATTAAAAAGCACGTGTGTGTGAAGTATCCAAACAATGACACCTTCATTTCATTATGGCTGCTTTAGCAACACACCTTAAGCTACTGTGTAGTGGGTCCCATTTAGAAGTGGCTACTTCATTCGCGCTTTCCTTGACTCATGGAACTGCGTGAATGTTACTACAACTTTTCGCCACGAAATGGCAGTTTAAGTCCGCTTGATACTGTAAGTCGTAAGCCATTGGTTTCCAAAGGAGATTTTATTTGTGTCGCCAGCATAGCCTATTGGCAATTTATGTTGTAAATAGGCCTACCTTATAATCCTACCTGTAGCTTAGGGAAGCTAACAGCTTTCTATTAGGATCTAGTTTGTTAGTTACAGTTTTGTCATAACTCCCTAATGCATTTTGTTATTTAGAATAGCCAGAGCGTGTATATCTCAATCTGAAAATTAAACAATATCGGGTGCCTATGGACTAGGCTGGGTGAACCCAGCCTGATCTGCCCGCTATTTATTTTTTGATTTCTTAAAAGATTGAGCTTGGTCTGATGAAAGCCAGACTAGCCATGGACCTCAGTTACACAATGCAAGGGAACATGAATCAGCCTATATTTGCAACTAACAATAACGGACAAAAGCTCTTCAACTTTGGCCCGCTAAAATGTGTATGAACAGTCTAGCGGCCGCATTTCATCAAGGCCCATTTGGACATGTCAGTTATTTGCACCACTGGTTAGATGTAAAACAGCATTTCGCTTCAGACTACTGTTACTTAATTTGTGCATTAACAATAACGTTTCAGACTACTGTTACTTAATTTGTGCATTGACAATAAAGTATTACATGAACTAAAGATGACTAAAATCTTATGTAGAAGAAGAAACATTCACAAAAAATCCATCCATCCAAAATGACCTTTGTTTTGATAGCTGTTGAAAAACGGCATGGAACTGACAGAGATGTTTTGTTTATAAATACATTAAAAAAAAAAATAAAATAAATAACATTATGCTGATACCTTTTGCTTTTTCCCAAATACAATGTAGCCTACAGGTGTAAGTGACCTTTCATCAATCCAGTTGCAATGGATGAACTGTGATGACCTGCCCTACTTGTGATTGTTTAGAGATTTTAAAGGTTTTATAACAATGCTACATCTTCTTTGGCTATTCTACAATCTATTCACCTTTTCAGCACAAGTAGGCTACTTTCTGTGCAGCCGCACACACACACTCAGGCATGCCAAACAAGCATACACAAAAGTTTCAAGAGTGGGGGATGGAGTAAAAGATGGAGACAAATTGAAGTGTGATTTATTTTCGCGGAATGGATGTACAGGACTGAGCGGCGGTCATATTTTGTACCGCTATGCGGTACATCTAGTTGTTGAGGGAATTGAAATGAACAGACTGCGGAAGCAGTTGCGTCTGACAGTACTCACAAATACACACACAAAATGTGTCGGGAATTGGTGTCAAGGTGGTCTCATACACTGCAAGCAACTTAAATGTACGTAGATATCATCTTTACTCAGATTGGACTTTTAAACTGATTGGGAGGACAAGTTCAAGCAAAACCCTGAAAACAAAGGAGCATAGAGGAATTTTTCCATTTCCATTGAAAATAACTACAATTTAAAGCATGTCAGAGCAGCACCATTTGAGGGAGATTCATCTGGTCTTCTGGCGATGTGCTCAGGTGCCTCAGGTGTTAATGGTCTTATGAAATCAGTAACCTCTCTGGCTGACATTTAGGATTTACTAATGAGATTATAAGATTGCATAATGATAGTAGGCCTACCATACCCTAGTAAACAGATTCACACACACACACACAGACACACATATCTATGTGCAGACCATTCATATGTGGGACTGTTCCTTCCATTTCTATCTTCGGATTATAGGGGATACTGTTGTGGCATCAGCCATTTTCTGTTGGGTGGTTTGCTGGGGCAGCAGCATCTCTGCTTTGGGGACAGGAAGAGATAAGCTGGGTAAGAAGGCCAGTGCTGTCCTGGGATCCCCGCTCGGTCCGGTGGAGGTGGTGGGAGAAAGGAGGAGGATATAGCTATCATGTTACCATGTTGTTGTATGAGTCCCACCCAATGCAGGACACTCTGGCAGCACTGCACAGCTGCTTCAGTGACAAGCTGCTTCCCCTAGTGGTGTGTGAATGAGAAACCGCACGGGCCCTTCCTTCCTGCCGCTGCAGAGCTCCAGTAGACCGTACAGCACACTAGAACGGTCTTACTGACCGCACTTTAAATGTACATCAACAAAGCTTTATTAGGCTGTACTAATACTCAGATATTACATTATCAATGCTGCTCCTGGCCATTTAGGTGCCCTAAGCGAGTTGCTTTAACAATAAAATAATAATTGATAATAATAATTGATTGTGATGGATCCTAAATTGCACAACAACCAAGCTTTACTAGTAATTAGATATTTCATTATCTTCTCATATGTGCAATAACCATGTGCAGTGGGGAAACCGAACTATTTTGTTTGCAGTCACCTTAGTATGTTCTTACTGTACATGTCCTGCTTTTTAATTCTATGCCTTGTTGACAATTTGTGCCACTGTAACAATGCAAATGTCTCTGTTGTGGGGACAAATAAATGATTAACTTAGCTTATCTTATTAAGTATAAATACTCTTTTGATCCTGTGAGGGAAATTTGGTCTCTGCATTTATCCCAATCATCCCAAAATTAGTGAAACACACTCAGCGGCACACAGTGAGGTGAAGCACACACTAATCCCAGCGCAGTGAGCTGCCTGCAACAACAGCGGCGCTCGGGGAGCAGTGAGGGGTTAGGTGCCTGGTCAAGGGCACTTCAGCCATGCCTACTGGTCGGGGTTCGAACCAGCAACCCTCCGGTTACAAGTCCGAAGTGCTAACCAGTAGGCCATGGCTGCCCCAAAGCATTATTGTATCTTGTCTTGCCTTGTCTGGTCTGGCTTTGTCTTGACAGAGCATGTTGAGATGCCAGACTCAACAGAGTACCTGGCTGTGCTCGTTTGTGGCTTTCATGAGACCCAACGTCTCTTCATCAGAGACGTGAGGATCCCTCACCTCTGCTCAGGTGCCGTAAACAATCAGGACCACTCTGTCCCTCATCACATGGTGCTCTGGTAGACAGATTAAACCCATTCCATGCTCAAAGGCCACACTGTGCCTGGATAGTGTGGAATGAGAAAGGTGCTTTCCCCTAGATTTCATAAAAAACAGTCTGATGTTATGAGGTGGTATGAGAATATGATAATCTTGATCTCACACTTAAGATCACGATGGCTTTGAAAATCTCTGCAGTAAAATGTCTTGCTATTCAGTGTGTTAAGAGGGACGTTTTTAGGGACTATGAGACAGTGTTGCCCTTTTAATGAGGTTAATGAGGGCATGCTGTTCCCACTGATGCGATCTGTAAGTTGAACCTGCTACAGCTGGTCACAGTAAGTACATTGTAAAAAGATGACACAGATAAAGGTGAAGGGGAAGATGAGTGCATTAAAACAGTCTTTATGGCTTCCAGCAGGGCAGAGCTTACTGTAAACATGGTTTTGTATTTTATCAGCATATATGATCCTTTTAAAGCATTAAATGCATGTGCAACTTAATCATTCATAACATATAAGCACTGGAATGTTTAGCAATGCTTGTGTTGATTATTGGATTCTATGGACTGCTAGGTTTGGAAAATAACTTGGTTACACATCTAATGAATTTCCTATTTACTTGACCATATATTACAAATAATCTACCTTTTGACAGTGACTTTGTTCCAATGATATGCCTACTTTTTAACCTTAGCTATATAAACTTGTCTACTTGATGAAACAGGCAATAACTACAAATAGAATAAGATATTTAGTTAGGAAGTTAAGAGCAGACGTTTTGCGAAGTGAAGCAGGATCGTTTTTGAGAACTGCTTCTGATTACAATCTATCTCTCACTCTCCCTTTCTCCCTCTCTCTCTCTTTCTCTCCCTCCCTCTCTCTCTCTCACACACACACACACACATAATCTCTCTCTCTCTCTCTCCCCTCCTCTCTCTCTCTCACACACACACACACACACATCTCTCTCTCTTTTCTCTCCCTCCCCTCCCTCTCTCTCTCTCTCTCACACACACACACACATAATCTCTCTCTCTCTCTCTCCTCTCCCTCCCTCTCTCTCTCACACACACACACACATAATCTCTCTCTCTCTTTCTCTCCCTCCCTCCCTCTCTCTCTCTCTCTCACACACACACACATAATCTCTCTCTCTTTCTCTCCCTCCCTCCCTCTCTTTCTCTCTCTCACACACACATAATCTCTCTCTCTCTCTCTCTCTTTGCTGTTATTACAAGAGTGAGATTAATATTCGAACGTCCCCCACCCCCTCCACACAGGGAGGGAGGGGAAACTCAGGGGGTGTTGCTAAACTCTAAATACACCCTCACACTTTCACAACTAAATAAAGACATGGGCTCAGCGCAAACTGGCCAATGGCCTGGTTATATAACACCAACATTTATGAGCTGTGCTGATATCGTGAAGGATTTGTTTTTATCCACCAGAGTGAGTTCAGAATTGTAACCTTGAGACCTTTTCACATAAGAGCAAAGAAGTGCTTTCATAGCAATAACAGACTGACTTTTTTCTACCGTTCGGTTTAGAGATGTGGTCTAGAGAGTGGTTTGGAACAGGTGGTCATGGCCAAATGTCAGGTCTGAAGCCTAGGTTGGTGTTTGCTGCACTCTTAAAACAACTGTGTAGAAAACAACACAACTTGTGTTGTTTTTACAGTAACACATCTCTGTGTCCAGAGAGGGACCTCACAGTTTGTATTGTTTCCTTTTTTTTAATTGTTACACAATATGTGTTGATAATAACACAACTTGCATTGTTTTGTATTGATGTTTCCAGATAGAGACAACACATTCACTTTAAGAGTGTGGTTGGGGTAATGCTGATGCATGTGTGCACCTGTGTGTGTGTGTGTGTGTGTGTGTGTGTGTGTGTTGTGTATGTGTGTGTGTGTGTGTGTGTGTGCATGTGTGCATGTGTGTGTGTGTGTGCGTGTGTGTGTGTGTGTGTGTGTGTGTGTGTGTGTGTGTGTGAGGGGCTCTGGCCAGTGCCCGGAAGTGTGCTGTGCCAGTATAGCCCAGTGCTGCTGGTAGTGAGGAGCGGCTTGTGCAGCTGTAACTAGGTCAGTGGAGACACGCCCCCTTTCGTTACTCTCTCTCGCTGCCTCTCGCCCCCTCCCTCACTGTTTTCCCCTCTTTCATCTCTTGCTCTCTCTCCTACTGCCCCCCCCCTCGCTCTATATTACCACATACTGACGCAGTGCAGTCTCTCTGCAGGGGCTGTGAAACACAACTCATCCTTTACATAAACAAATATCCCTCAAATCTGTATTATTATGCTGCCACTTCAATAGGGTAACATCTCTGTTATCACTCTGGATGATTTAACTGCTGACACATAATGATCATCTGTCTTCATCCTGCTTTGGGAATCAAAAGCCTGGAATTGATTTAGAAACCAGAAGTTGGTAATTTACTCAAATCTTCAAGAACTGAAAGAAAGCAAGAGAGAAAGAGAAAGAAAGAAAGAAAGAGACTCTTTTCCTGTTTTCTTCCTGTCTGCAGAGCGTTAAAAGACACACATTACATAATTATTACATCAGCCACATGCAGTCTTGTTGGTTTTGGCTAAGGCCGTTTGAGAGGAAAGCAGGGCTGGAGACCTCCAGAGGCGTATAGAATGCAGCCCACTTTGGTCGTGACCAGGGTCTATAAGCATGTGCAGTTGTCCTTTACCGAGCGCCAAAGGACATTGAGCAGGAGGAGGGATGGCTGTTCAACAAGCACACAGCAAACAGAGCCACCCAAGCCACCCTCCTGCTGAAGACAGACCAGATCCAGGCTGACCCCTTCGCTCATTACCCCTTAGCAGCTTGGAGACTGTAGTGTTGGGTGTGTGGTGGACCAAACAGCGGGGGACTGCGGATCTCCCGCTGGGCTGAGTGCAGAGCACTGTTACATAAGCTCAGCGTCAGTGTCAGTCCTGCCCATTAGGGGTCCTTGTTTCCTCCTCTCACGGCTCAGATATAAAATGGAGGCTCGGCTCTCTAATAAGGGTGAATCCAAATGCACAAATAACAGTGATTCAGCTGGGTTTCGACAGACGGAAAACAAACATTAGCATTTGTTTACCAGGCGGAACAAGAAAAGAGAGGTCAACAAAAGAAAGAAAGGACGGACGGAAGGAAGGGAAACAGGGAGGGATGAGGGTCAGGCCTTTTCTCAGGCCTGTTTTTCATTTCACAATGCTGTACCGTAATCGTTCTGTCACAAGGCCTGAAGACAAAATTGTCAGAAATACGACCAGGGTGATAAAGAGCCCTCAAACAACAGATGTGCAGCAGAGAGATCAAGTAAGTGAGAGAGGGATAGAGAGAGAGAGGGAGAGAGAGAGGGAGGGTGCCCTGTGGTGTCCTCAGGCGGGTAAGAGGAGGCGAAAGCAGGTGGGGGGTAGAGAAAGTAGGCCAGGAGGGCAGATGGGAACCAACACAAAGACAGGAGGGATGGAACAGACGTGTGAAGGTGCTCACTCCATTATGAGAGAGAGATGAGTTTTCCACTCCACCGGCTCTCTCTGTGTCATGCCAGGCGTTTACATCATGGCCATTACTTCAGTGGTGTAGTCTACGTGATATGCAGGACTATGTAGTATACCCACTTGAAAAGCATCACCATCTCAGTATACCCACTTAGAATAGGCAAAGATACGTATTAACATTTGGAGTTGATACCCACAGCTAACTAGTCTACATCACAGTATATCCACTACAGCTAACTAGACTACACTACTGCGTTACTTCATACTCTCAGGACTACATTGGTTCTTCTGCTCGTCTGGTCTCTTTCTCGCTCCCATCCTTCTCCCGCTCTCTCACTACTCCATAGTCTCTGAGGCCGCTCGTTTGCTATGCCTGTCCTGTGTGAATGCTTGTTTAGTGTGGTAGAAGCAATGTAGAGGCTTTGGGCATGTGCCAGTGGTAACAACAGACACACAGACATTCCAACTCAGACGGTCTCACAAATGATGTCTGTATCTGAAGCGAGCCACGCGCTGCAAAGCGCCACGAGGCCTCACATGCAGGGGCTTGTGTTTGTTCTCATCACTCACATGGCAGAGCACGCTGACTCACTGCAGATAAACAACATACGGACCATCACCATGGAAACACCACAATCTCGCTCTCGCTGTCTGTGCAGCCTGTCCTTTGCACGTCTTAAATGGTAGCTGGCAGCTTGGGTGGTACTGCTGCTGATGCGTATGTCACCCATTTGCATCACTGGCCCATACAAATCAGTCCGAGCAGGTGGCTTGTTTGCAAGCTGTCCATTGGTACTTTGTTTTTTAAAGAGGGAGGTTTTGAAATGGGTCAGGAATACGTGCGTATGTATGTAGGCCTATGCAAAAATATGCGCGTGTGGCCAGATTTTCTGTGAGTTAGAGAGATGTGTTTGCCTGTTTCTAATGGTACATATTGTTCTCAGCCCAGGTGTGGACAATATAAATGCTGTATTGCTCAGTGTTTACTTATGGCAGGGCAGTACCTGTGCAAACAGTCTATAGAATGACCCTCTCTGTTCCATACTGCATGTACTGTAGATCCAGCACCCCCTCTAATTCAATGCCTGACATCCGCATCATGATGCTTCTGCCAGTTACACAATGAATGGTCATCAAAACTGTAATAAAAATATGATAAATATTGGGAAATGTTCCAGACATGAAAGAACCAGTACTAAATTGCAATAAACAGCAAGAGCCACAGGACTTTTTGAATTTTATTTGGGCTTGTATTTGTTTCATATGGTGTTGCTCAGGATTTATGACAGTCATGTTGTTGTGCCTCGCAGTTGTTGGTTGCAGACAACGGCTGTTGTCAGCCTATTGTGAAGGAGAACCTTTACAGATCCCGTATACAATCTGCAGTATTAGCAGAGTATTAGCACTTGTCACTGTAGGAAGTCCCCAACCAATCTTTTTTGCTTTCTTTCTATTCTTGTCTATCCTTGTATATGACTGAAACATTTTTGATTTGTTATCCAGGGCATGGAGCCATCTCCACATTGTAAGGTGTCCATTAAGATAGGGTTGCCATAAGGTTATTCATCTACTAGCCCTATAGTAGAACCAAGAAGAAGAGTAGTGATTTAACAAAGAGAAGAAGGAACAGGAGAAAAGGGAAAAAAAACGGACCACGTGCAAAAGGAAGTGTGTGACTTTGCGACCTTTGTTATGGATAATGGATAACTTAACAGTGTATGTGAAAATGTCCTCCTCTGTGTGTGCCGCTTTAAGGAAACGTGGACACAATTTGATAGAGATTTAAACTAGGCTAATGCTCACCTCGAGTTTGAATGAATATGGTGGGCGCCATGCTCTGAGTCTGGATTTTCAAACATAATTGGGACACTTTACACTTTTAGTAGAACTTTAATAATTGACATTGAATTGAAATCACTGAGCTTACCCCTAGACAGAAAAATGAGTGAGTGAGAGAGTGAGAGAGTGAGAGAGTGAGAGAGTGAGAGAGTGAGAGAGTGAGAGAGCGAGAGAGCGAGAGAGAGAGAGAGAGAGCAGGAGCAGGCCTCAGGAATAGGGGGAAATGGAGGAAGAGGGAGGTGCTGAGAGAAAGCAGGAGGCTAGCTATACACATCACAACATCAGCAAGAACATTGACTCCTTATACTCTTTATCTCCTACCAAGGTTGCAAGAAACTGGGGTACCATGATCAATGCCAAGCTGACCTTCTCTGACCATGTATCCTCTGTCTCCCGGTCATACTGCCTCACACTATTCAATATAAGAAAAATCAGGTCGTGCCTAACTAAACATGCCACCCACAGCTCTTGGTCCTGACCATATGACCTACTGGAGTCATATGACAAAGGTCTTGATTCTAGGGTGCTGGACTACGCCACCTGGGGGCTTTCACACCAAGATGTACTTTAGCTAGACCTCCAATACCTTAATTAAGACAAGAGGGCCCTCACACACACATACTTGAGTAAGAGTAAGACAGAGACGTGGTATTTCAGTATAAAAGTAAACAATATTTATTAATGAATAGTTCAATAAAAATGCAAGCTTTGGTTTGCTTCTCAGGATATTGCCAAATGATATATCCCAATAGGCCAGCAAGAAGAAGGTAATGGCTGCCACCAGGACTACCAGAATTTAATTAGTTATTGGTTTAGATGGATCAGCTGTTCGGGAGGAGTTACCTGTCCTGGAGGAGGAGTGAGACCAACACACCACCCGTGCTCCTAATTCTGCCTAGTCACACACACACACACTCATAGGCACAGGTACTGCAAAGAGTGATCACTGCAAATAGTGAGGTGCACATTACCACTACAAATACTGTGTGCAACACGCGAAGAAGAGGACTCAGATCCGGCGACCTGCCCTGCGGTACAACGGCAACACTCTGTTTCTCTGGAGGGGAGAGGGAAGGATAGAGTTGCTATTAGCACTAGCTGGCTGGGTGAGGAATAAGCAAAGCTAGATGTTAACGTTACCACAGCAGAATACTGGGGCAGCCAATACCACACCTATGGCCCCACACCGCGATGGAGAGGGGCAAATAAGTGAACACAGCCACGCCTATGCTTAGGCCCAATCAAATCAACAAACAAAAGGAACGAAATAAAGAAAGCAAAATGAGGCAAGAGTTAGGCTACATTAAAGGAACAAACACAGTTCAAATCCATTGTCCATGGTAAAATACAGCATAAACCAGTATCAATCAATGATAAGTGATAAATACATGTACAATAAACAGGGTTTCATCTTACCTCTATGAATATAACACCCAACATAAATGGAAATGGGACTCCCTGGTATCTCTCCAGTACGCAAACCTACACATCACACACCAGCATAGTTCACATACAAAATAGCCCATCATGCAATAATGTTATTGGCTGGTTAAATCACAAGGACTTACAGACTTCACATTATAGTAGATTCAATAACTAAACATACATGCACATTACAAGGCTAAAATTACTCTATTGCTGTGAGCCATACACCATTACCACAATGGGTCTCCCAGTAAACAGTAGTTAAATAGTTATCTCTCATGTTCTCTCAGATGGTCTCGTCCAGAATGTTCAACCCCATTGTTCATTGATCTCCACTGGTTATCCTCAGCTGCATCCTGCATGCATCAAATTCAAGTCACTAATACCTACCTAAAAAGGGACTGCTGAGTTTGCACCCACTTACTTAAAAATGTTCTCAAGGCTTATGCTACACCTCGACCACTGTGTTTTAACTAGGGACATTGTCTGGCACTGCCACCCCTACACACACGGTAATCCAGACTGTTTTCATGTGTTGTTTCCCTATGGTGACAGGTTGGGTGAAATGACCTCCCAAGTGCCACCAGAGCAGGTCTGGTTGCATTGGCAAAGTAGTATTGGTTGTCATCTTAGTATGGTTGTGTTTGCAAAGTAGTATTTATTTGTTACCTACGCCCTAATTTGCAATGCACCTTGTATGTTATTCCTCATATTGTGAGCTTTTGATAAAAGCATCTGCTAAATTAATCTGTGTAATGTAAATTCAGGAGAGAGAAGCAGTGAGGAGTAGCAGGAGACAGCGAGCTAGGCTAACACACTGACCCAGTGGCACTGGCCTGAGGTCATGGCAGATTACTGCTCGGTGGAGAGCGAGGGGGATTTGAGTGCTTTTGAAAGCAGAGAAAGGAGAGGGATTAATGGAATGAGAGCGAAGTGGGAGAGGGATTACTCTGCTGGGAACAGGATTGTAATGTAATCCATGTGGAATATGGCGCTTTCAGTCCATACAGGGGTCTGAGAGCAGGAGATGGTGCTGAGGAGTATTGCTCAGTCATTCGGCCGACATTTTGTGTTCCCTTGTGTGTGTGTGTGTGTGTGTGTGTGTGTGTGTGTGTGTGTGTGTGTGTGTGTGTGTGTGTGTGTGTGTGTGTGTGTCTATTGGGTCCATTTGTTTCTTTCTTCTCGTCTTTCTGTTTTTCTCATCTGACTGTTTTTCTACTCAGATCAGTCACCTGCTTTTGTATATCTCCTGGCCTTCTCTTATCTTATCTATGCCATTTTTCATTCTCTGCTCAGCGCCTGCAAATTACTCAACAACCACTCTTCCTTTTTATAGTAACGAAAAGCAGCTGCTTATTACCTATTACATTACATGCCTGTTAGTGCTTGCTCTCTCTCTCTTTCTCTCTCTCTCATTTTGCTTCTCTCTATTTCAGTCTGTCAGTGGTTATGTAAGGGTTAGGGTCAAAGTGTCACCATGGTTGCTAGTGGTAACAGTGAGCTGAGAGAGGCTGCAAAGAGGGGAACAAATGATTTAAAAAGAAGCGAGAATGTGTACTCACTGAAATAAAAAACAAAAAAAACAATTTCTTCTGTCTTCTACTGAGACAGAAGAAATTGTTTTGTTTTTACCAGATTCTTTAAAAAAACATACAATGCTTATTTCTCTATTATTCCTTATGAGTTGAGCCGACAGACTTGAAGAGGAGCAAGAAGGGACAGGAACCCAAGAAATGGCCCAATGGATAGACCTTCAAAAATAAACATACCCCGAAGAAATGGAAAGAGAGACAATGGGAAATTATATAACTTAACATGAAGGACACTGTACATGGACAAAAATAATGTTAGGAGGGAAGTCATGGTGTGTGTGTGTGTGTGTGTGTGTGTGTGTGTGTGTGTGTGTGTGTGTGTGTGTGTGTGTGTGTGCGCACGCGCGTGTGTGTGTGCGCGCGTGTGTGTGTGTGCGTGCGCGTGTGCATGCAGGGAGGGCGAGTGTGAGGAAGAGGGAGAGGGGAGGGAGGGACCATAGAATGGGAGTGCTTGGTGTAGCCTGCTGTGTACTCCTTAGCTGCTCTACTAACCTACTTACTGTAATCTCCCCTTCTCCTTGTTTCATAACTCAGTCTGCCAGTGAATTGCATCATTAAATCCCACGACCCGTGGTTGCAGAGTTATCATCTATCACCAAATACAAATCAATGCTGGTTTTCATACTGAAACAAAATAGGAATTTAAATGTGAAATTATAACACTTAGTCACCAAATGAGACTATCCATGGCTACTCCCTTAGCACTAAATCAGATGGGCTACACTGACAGCAGACTGAACAGTCACAAAACGTTTTTTTTTTTTACAAATCAAAACAGTACTGTCATGAGACAATCTGGGTTCCATTCTCCAGATGTCCACACAAGGAGCCAGAAGCACACGTTATATGATTCCAATTCTGATTACATAATCAGTGTTGACAAACACTGATCACTGAAAGCCTTGTATTAATCTACATCGTTAAAACGTAATATTGTAATCCAGATTTATCTACAAAACTATTAATTATTAACCACTTAATAAAAATATTATGGCATTAATTTACACAAGGAGAATTACCCTGCTTACAGACTGTCTTCGGATTTATCTATTTAACTAGGCTATGGTGACATCCAAAAACATTGTTTTTAACTATTTGAAGCCAGATTATGCTCAATTTTGGGCAGCTTTGCGGTGACTATAGAATTATTAGTACACAAAGCAAGAGCATTGGAGCACACTCTTAAGTTATTGTGTTTATTTTTTAGGCATATCGTCTTGCCAAAATGTGGTCTACGCGAAAGCAGAACCTATGCGTAAAACTAGAAAGAACGGATCCACCTTAAGAGCGGGGAAGGATGCGCGTCCCCGTGTGGAGTCTGTATGGGCCAGCAGAGTGAGATCATGTGAGAGTCCACGCGTCGAAAAGTAGGTTAGCAGGGTAGACTGAGAGGAAGGCACAGAGAGGGAAGGATTGACTAGGAAAGGGAGGAGAAATCGGAACGACGACAACGACGTTGCTCTTGAGTGCCGTACATTATAGAAATCGTATATCAAAAGTTGCATGAATTATCTCGACGGCTGAAAAACAAAGATCAGGAGATATTTGCGGTTATATTTACTCTCGATAATGCTCCACTTTGGAGCTAAAAGGTTATATTCTGCTAGCTATCTGAGGCTAGCCACCTAGCTGGCCAACTTGGCATTTTTTTCACATTGAGGAGTTCAACCCAAAGAAACAATCAAAATGAGAGGTGAGTAAATCATTATGATATTTCATGTAAATGGGCCAACAAATATTGTTGAGATATTCAGCTGTGTCTGGTGCATATATTTTTTTATAATCTGTATAGACATTTAATAATAATTATGCATAGCCATTCTGTTCTTTGCATATACATTCAGTTTGCACTGCTAAACATGCACGATGGGTGCAATGTTGAAGTTTCATTTGCAGGAGGACTTACATAATTTTCTGCGTATCACAGTAATCCTCCATTCTATCTCTGTGATGGGCTTGCCAGTTCGCACTGACCATGAGGTGGACTCCTGCACTGCTGAGTAACAGCGAAGTCTAGCCACCTATAGTTTGAATAGGTGTGCAGTAATTTGTCGTGGAGACATGTTCCCCTCAGCATTTGTAGAAATAGTTACGACGTTGTATTTCTATTGCGATTTGCAAACCATAACTGTGACCATATATATTAGGGTATTGTATTTTACAGATTCTTGCCTGTGTTTACGTGTGTGTAGTTTGTTTAAGGTAATCTTTAGAGGACGCCTTATGGTCTGATTTTTATGACAAGGCGTACGTTGTAATGGGAGGGGGGACAATAGACCCACTCTATGTATCTTTAACAATAATCAATGAAATGTTCCTATTGTAGCAATCAATGTTACTTTGTAACAATTCGTCATGTTAAATATGTAGCGTGAATTCTGCCACAATTGTTGCAACTGGTTAGTAGCATAACGGTCATGGTTTCTGTCAAATATTGACAACTTGGCTCAACTGATTGGCCACAATGATATTTCATGGACGAAAACTTGCAGATCTGTTTCCTGTTAATGTCAGTGGTATCAGTCGCGTGTTGTGAGCATGTTGTTGTTTTCAGGTTCCAGCATGGCCGGTTGTGTGAGCTGTAGAGAGTTAACTGTTCTACTGACCTAGTTATGTCACCGAACATTACGCCACACCCGCGGGAGGGGGAGGGGGAGGGGGGCAAGCTAAGAGAGGGAGAGGGGAGGAAAGGGGCGGGTCTTAGGTAGGACGTGTAAACCCACGCGGTTTGTTTGCAAAGTAGCGCTGTTGGTGGTGGGTGTTTGAACTTGAGATACTGACTAGAGGACTACTAAAGAGTTCTTGGATTAAGTTAGGGATAATGTATGGTATAATACTATGTGGATTTTATGCAAATGCATGTTTTCATTTAGACTAGCCTATGTCACCTGATACAATAGATAACATGTTATGTTTGGTTTGTGTGGTTACTATTTTCACATTTGACTGCTGTTGGAATGCTTCCTATAACACTGGTTATTATAGGCCTATTAACATGTCAGCAGCCGAGCCTATTTGTACATTACGTAAGGAAGCAACTAGTTAGTTGTAAAGTTGTGTATTTTCTGTTAGCAGCTGTAAACAGTAAGGCAGTGTGTTTTTTGTTTGAAAAGGATACTGAATGAGACTGGGATTTTTTTTAGATCTGCAGAGTTCAATAAGTTCAGTTGGCCTGTCTCCTAACCCAACTCTTTTCCCCATAGACTTTTCTAGGAAATTACATATCCTCACAACTTGCTGGGATTGCATTTCCAAAGTGTTTCTCAGGAGCACCGATAACAAAGCATGAACTAGAAAGCAGTGTTTCTCCTTAGATATCCCCAATTACAGCATATCTCACAGAAATAAGGAGTCAGCACAAATAATCAGTTCATGTGTAGAGGGAAGATGACCTATAGAAGTTCGGTAGATGATGGATAAAGTTGAAAGTTCCTCATTCGTGAATGTGTGACCTTTGCACGGCACAAGGTGGGGAGCAAAAACGGGTGGTGCAATAATAACGGAACAGGGCTAACTAGTAAAGCTACGTGGACACGATGCACTCTTACAAACAGAGATTAAAAAGCTGGTAGTACTTAACGTGCCTTGCGTTTAATGGGAGCCTGGTTGTGCTTGCTGTTCAGCATTTGGACACCATTACACATAAATCTTGTTTTTCCTGGACATTACTATTGGCTCAGGAACATGCCTGGGCATGCTTATACATCGCATGACATTATGGCAACATGGTTGTGGTTACCCATACTCAAAGTGGCAGAACAAAATAATTAAATCTCAGGTTGTCTTTACCATGGCTGTTAACAGTCTTAAAAATAATCTCTTTAGGTTTTATGAGTTCCATAATGGGTTGTAAAAGTCACCCTTCAATGATAGGTCATTGGCTTTCTGTTCTTTCTACCCCAACAACTGTCTGCCTTAGCTATGACATAACAGGCACTCAGCTAAACTAAACATTTCGATTGGCAGTTCCTTCATTCTGCATGTACTTAGTCATGTAGTGTCTTTGTGTCCATGTGGGCATATAGTGCCTCTCCCTCTGTGCGTCAGTAGAGTTAACGATTGCTTTGTAGTCTGTAGTCAGGTACGTGCCACTGTGTGAATTCATAATTGTAGATTTGTCCACTATAGGAAACCACTATCTGGTTTAATTGTGTTAAAAGTGTTATTGTGACTTGTCTTCTTTGTCTTGTCTTGTAGTTTAATAGTAGGTTTAGGTCCTATGGTCTGTAGCCTAATTCAAGCCAGATGTAATAGACAGTTTATGAACATGCGCATATCCTTATAATGTGTATTAAAGTGTAGTGCTTTGGTTTGTAAAGTGTATAACGGAGTATGTTTTAGGTTGTGTATTAGGCTGACTTGGTATAGGTTTGTTTTATGCATAACCTCAATGCGAAGTCTTTTGCTGTTCCACCTTAAAAGATGAAAAAAGGAAAAGGCTTTGCAAATGGTGAACACTCCGCTGCCTCCCACACCCTCCCCTTTTCAATGGGAAAGTGTGTCAGTAGGACAGCTCATCCAGATGGGCTGACAGCCCAGTCAAGTTAAATGACATTTTGCGCAGCCACTCAGAAATCCACTCACTCTGGAGCCAGCCAATACCTGGTGAAAAGGCGGAGCGGTAGCATTACTAGACTGGCCGCCCCTCAGTGACTGTGTTTGTGGAATGTTAGCAGACGGCAGTTATATAACCAGAGCACAGGAGGGGGAGGGGGAGCGCTTATGGGATTACAGATTTTTCCATTGCATGCCTCAATATATCCTGGTCATTGCTTTCGGCTGACAGAGGGAACGAGGAGTACAAAATGGAGGACAAAGATATTTTTTTCCAGCTATTATCTCTGTGTTATATTGCAGAGAGAGAGAGAGAGCTGTTAAAAGTTAATGCTGATTAATCATCCTGCATGTAGGAAAATGCATGTTCAGCAAACTATTCTGACTAACTTTATTGAGCTAGTTATGTTGTGCGCTTTATGATTGAGCTGCAGATTGAGCTCTATATATTTGTGAATGAGAGAGAGATAGAAAAGTCTTCCTGATTACCTTGTTACCTAACTGGTAGCTCAGCTCTTGATATACAGTACAGTCTGCCGGTGTTAAGGCACAGGATACTGCACTGACTGACACATGACTCCAGGCTATTCCTGTCACAGAGGAAAGGGCACAGTGTCTTCAGTTGGAGCAGCGTAGCACACACACACACACACACACACACACACACACACATACTTAAAAGCAACCAACATAATGCACTCTCCATCTTGATGGGTATAGTTGCATAAGGATAACCTAGTGATCTCATTGTGTTGTTGATTTTCCTTTTGTATGAGAAGATGAGGGGTGCAATATTATTACCTCTTAACATATCACACAATCAAGGTAGAGGGCCTAAGTAAATATTAAAAGTGCTTCACAAAGTATAGCCTTAATGTTTCAATGGTTAATTGCTCCTCCAGAATCACTCAACAATCTCTGTGTAGTGAGTGCACTGCTCATTTGCATAACTTCTACATAAATGGGTGTCTTCTGGAAAGTATTCTGTTTTTGTCACAACCTTATTTGTTGTGCTTCTGTAGTCCTCAAGATTACACCACATGTCTGTCAGGTATGCTTATATTGCGTGAATTGTGTTGTAATGTGTCAAATCTCTGTCTTTGCAGCCCAAATTGAGGTGATACCTTGTAAAATCTGTGGGGACAAATCTTCAGGGATCCACTATGGCGTGATCACATGTGAAGGCTGCAAGGTAAGCAGGAAAAAGCACCTGGCAAACTTATCAAGTGGAGAGGCTTTTGGCAGTTTTGATACCAATTTTGCCATTGGCAGACCGCTTTAAACTCAGTCGGCGCTGTATGAAACTAGACAAAAGAAATTCCAGGCTGACCGTTTGATTAAACATTCATAGAGCAGCACTCCAGTTCCTGGACTAGCTTTCTGAGGCCTTACATAACTCTCTCTTTTCCTTCATTAAAACTCGGCGTCGGTTGATGGCAATACTCTTGGCTCATAATTGTTAGGGGCTTTGAACATGACGCGTGCCCATGCAGCCCTTCTGAATCCACATGGAGGAAACGGCTCACATCTGCTCAGATGATGTCTGTACTATAGCGCTCTAATGAAGAGGCTGAGCCAAGCTGACAGCAGGCCAGTGTTTTATGTCGGCTAACCCACCCCCTCCTCTCTCTCTCCTCTTGCAGGGCTTCTTCCGCCGCAGCCAGCAAAACAATGCCATGTACTCGTGCTCACGGCAGAGGAACTGCCTCATCGACCGCACCAACCGTAACCGCTGCCAGCACTGCCGTTTGCAGAAGTGCCTGACACTGGGCATGAGCCGTGATGGTGAGTACGGGCTGTTGATGTGTCCTTGTGTGTTTGCGTGGTGTCAGAGATATTCTGCACACACTCGTAAATCCAGGGAGATGGTAATATAATGTAACATAATGTAACAATACGTGTGGCCTTTTTTACTCTCAAAGCTAAAGAAGTGGACAGGTCTGATATTACATATACCCCATTATGTAATGCATTTTTAACTAGCATTTTAACATAAGCTATCTATTCAGTCTGTCCATCATTCAAACAATCAATCAAACAATGTTCTCACCTCCTCATCATCTATGCAACCAAGATTAAGTACAATAATATGTAACATTTTTATTTTATAATAATGAAAATTCAGAGATTATATTAGATGAACACAACAAGAGCAGTCAGTTGCCCTGCCACATGCACTGCAACTCTGCCTACATACAGTACAACACAAGCAGGGATTTACCTTAAAGATCTAATCATAACATTTTACCCTCACAGCGGTGAAGTTCGGCCGCATGTCCAAGAAGCAGCGCGACAGCCTGTACGCCGAGGTGCAGAAGCACCAGAAGTCTCAGTCCGAGTGCCTGAGTGGAGGCGCGGTGATGGCGGGCGGCCAGGGGGGCCGCGAGGACAGCGGGGAGGAGGGCGGCAACAGCCGCTCCTACAGCAGTGGAGGCTCCAGCACCACCACCCTCAGCGACCTGGACGACATCGCCGCACTGCCCGACATGCTGTTCGACCTGCCGCTGACGCCCGAGGAGGCCAGCGAGTACTGCAGTGGCCTGGAGATGCTGGGCGGAGGCGGTTACGGAGGAGGAGGAGGGGGCAGCGCTGGCAGCGGCTCCTCCAACCAGAGCTCGCCTGAGCCCAGCAGCATGGACTCGGGAGACGGAGGGAGTCCGCTGGTCAAGCACGAGTACCAGATGCTGGCGGAAACGGGCGTGCTCACACACTCCCCCCTGGGGTCCCTGCCGGACGACTGCTCCCTGCTGGATATAGGTAAGACTGAGAGGGGCCGTGAGACGGGATGGAGGGACTGTAAGGTGTTGGCAGGGCTGATGGGACAGATGGGGCAAAGGTGGTTGGATAGACACCACTGTTGGATAGATGAGTGGACGCCAGGGCAGGTGACTGGATGAGTGGGGATTGGACTGTGAGGAAAATGGATGAATTGAAGGATTGAAGGCACAGTGGAGTTTAGGTTTAGAAATGAGAGTTAATAAACTTGATTGATCAATCTAAGAATTGTAGGAATTGTAGCAGGATATTGTATAATACTGTGGTAATAATTTGTTTGTATGTGTGTGTGTGTTGTTATAGAGCGAATCACACAAAATGTGGTCAAGTCCCACCTGGAAACATGTCAGTACGGCACAGAGGAGCTGAAGAGGCTCACTTGGAGTCAGTACACGCCCGAGGAGACGCGCCACTTCCAGTGCAAGGTGAGCCCCCTAGCTGCCACTCACTCACTCACTTACTCACTTACTCTCACACACACACACACACACACACACACACACACACACACACACACACACATACACGCACGCACTCACTCACTCACACACTCACACACTCACTCACTTACTCACTTACTCTCACACACACACACACACACACACACACACACACACACATACACACACTCACACACTCACTCACTCACTCACTCACTCACTCACTCACTCACTCACTCACGCACGCACGCACGCACGCACGCACGCACGCACTCACTCACTCACTCACAAAAGCACAAGCCCATTTTGCTGTGTGGACATATGAGGAAATGTGTCCCCCCCTCCCGCCCTCCCTCTTCACATGTTTGTTTGTGTGTCTTCCTCCGTCGTGTCCTCAGTCTGCCGAGTGGATGTGGCCCCGCTGTGCCCTGCACATCACCCACGCCGTCCAGTACGTGGTGGAGTTTGCCAAGCGCATCAGCGGCTTCATGGACCTTTGCCAGAACGACCAGATCATCCTACTCAAAGCAGGTCAGTAATCATCACCGTCTCACATGCACAGGCTTATACACACACACACACACACACACACACACACACACACACACACACACACACACACACACACACACTATTACAAAACGAAAGATGACACACTCAGAGGAATGATACCTGTTAGTCTAGTTGTGCACAGACTGGAAAAGCGGGCGTCATATTTGTTCTGGGACTCAACGGGTGTCTCTCTCTGTCACACATCTGAACACGTCAGCAAACAAACATGCATATTTGGGACCAGGGTGCCAGTCTGTGTCTGACCATTTGTAGCTGCCTAACCGGGCAACAGGTAGGTGACAACTACAAATGGAGAAAACATTAGAGCACACACACACACGCATGCACGCGCGCGCACACACACACACACACACACACACACACAACTCCCTCATTCTCTCTCTCTCCCCTCTACATACAGACTTACCAGTATACACTCTCACCTGCGCATATTGACACCAACAGCCTGCTCAGTACTGCATAGCCATTTAATGTAGTTGAACATTTTTGTCTTGTTCATGAGCTAACTTTTTGCTCTTTTGTCCCTTTGTCTCTCCAATCTTCTCTCTCTATGTGCTCTCTGTTGCACTTTTATCAATCTCATAACTAAATCCCTTTGGCGGGATAATCAAACCCAAAATGAACCTAAATCCGTCAAACATTACTCATCAAACAATTCTCTATTTATATAAATTCCTTTTATATAAATATTCAATTTTGTTGAAATATAAATGTTTGGAATGTGTTTTGGTTGAATGCAATTCTGATCTTTATCCTGGTGTTGTTCAAATGACATTCCCTTTGCACATCTACTTGGATCAAAATTGCACCTTGTATGTTATTGCACGGTGGAGCATCTCCCCCCTCCCTCCTCCCTCCCTTCCCCCTTCTTCTCTCTGTTTATGGTCGTCCTCTCCAGGCTGCCTGGAGGTGCTGCTGATCCGTGTGTGTCGTGCATACAACTCCTCTAACAACACTATGTTTTTCGATGGCAAGTTTGCCAGTCCCCAGCTCTTCAAGGCTCTAGGTGAGTGCTCTCCGCCTGAATCTAATAACAACTTAATCAGCTTGATGGGTTGATGGTTCAGGATCTAGTCATCTATTTATATATTTGTGTGGTAACACTTTTATTGAACTCTGTAGCAGTGTAATGTGTTGTGTATTCTGCATAACAATGTCATCCCTTATACATGGGACAACTTTTTGATGAATGTTGCTGGGCAACCACATAACCAATTCCATTTATTCTTGATCATGATGGATCATAATGATTTACCTACTGATGATTAAATTAAAATTTGGAATTCATGCCAGAACCACAATAATGAGGAAAATTGCCCAGCAGCCTTGCTCAAAAAGTTGCCCCAGGTGTCATTAGCTTTAAAAAGGTGTTCTTTATAGTCACCATTGGCTCCCTTCTCTAATACTGCAATATAACCTATGCCCAACTGCACATAGATAGATAGATAGATAGATAGATAGATAGATAGATAGATAGATAGATAGATTGATAGATACTTTGTTGATCCCCAAGGGGAAATTCATACACAGGGAGATTACACTGAGGGGGTTATGCTGTATCTTAGGAAGTCTGTTTACTTTGGCCCACGTTATTACACCTGAGTTGATTTAAAAATACCCGACTAATGTCAACATCTGATAATAGACAGCACACATTTTATTTTGTGGATACCTTGCCAATGGGTTATGCATGAGTCAGTGAATCCATTCAAATTGTTACCTCAGCTATTTGTGTAACAAGTCCTTGTAGCAGAACATCTAGAAGACAGAACACATGCAGAGTTTGTGTTTCTTTTGTGTTGGATGTTAACCTCTTCTGTACTCTCTCTTGCTCTCTCTGTATGTGTGTGTGTGTGTACAGGCTGTGATGACCTTGTAAACGCTGTCTTTGACTTGGCCAAAGGCCTGAGCCGTCTTCAGCTGTCGGAGGAGGAGATGGCGTTGTTTAGTGCTGCTGTTCTGCTATCCCCAGGTTAGTTGCAACAGCCATTTACCTAACAGCTATGCAAGCTTTTGCATTTTGAATGCAATGTACAGCATAGACATCATCATCATCATCATCATCAACCGTTGTTTATTCAGGGGAAATTGACTGAGCATTAAGCTCTTTTACAGCAACGCCCTGAGTTTACAAACAAAGAATCAAACAAAAACAACTATGTGATGGACTTGAGTGCCGTGACTCGCCAGCATACCCAAGACCTAGCACAGACAGACGAACAAACAAATTATACAACAAACAACAAACAAATCATTAATCAAACAAAAATAGGCCAAAAGGAGCGGCACATCTGGCCAGCGTCCCCATTACTAGGCAACCTGACATACAAGACATTGACACACAGAATAAAAGGTGCCGGACGGAGCGGCATAGTCGCCTGCATACCCGCGACACCAAGACATGACAAATATATTTTAAAAAATAACAATAACAAACACAAGACAAAAGATGCCGGACAGAGCGGCGTAGTCGTCAGCGTACCCGTGACACCAAGACATGACAAATATATTTAAAAAACTAGATGTACCGCAGAGCGGTACAAAATATGACCGCTGCCCAGTCCAGCACATTTTTTCCACAAAAATAAATCACGCTGAAAGGCCTATATGGTTCTAACTGTCTCACTAAATTGCATTATCCACACTCAATTCTCACTGGTATCTGCTAGACAACAAGTACCAAAACATGATTAGTTCATAGATTTCACATGTAAAATTCATTTTATACAACCCCATCTTGCTTGTTCATAATTCTGAGAAATTCTTGAATTGTGTGCATGTGTGCGTGTACACGTTTATGTTTATGTGTGTGGGTGTGTGTGTGTGTGTGTATGTGCGTGCTTGTGTGTTTGCCTGCGTATGTGTGTTTGTGCGTACATATGTCTACTGTGTGAGTATGTGTCATACGTATGATTACTGTGAATGTATGTGTGTGCGTGTGTATCTGTTTATGCACATGTGTGCACATGGAATGGGTTAACATGACCCCTGGAGGCAAACATACGGAAAAAAATTGGTCATCCTAGGCCCTCACGGTTCTCAAGATATTCACAGAAAACTGTGTCTGCCCTACCCTCCTTTTCAGGGGGTCCAGTACAGAGGGGGCTACAGATCAAAACGAAAAACGATGGTTCCATGCTATCCATGTGGGGTTACATGCCCACCAAGTTTCGATGTACCCGGTCTTTCAGTGTCCCGAATCCTTGTTGGTATCACGGTCACTAAATGTACACATAAATTATTTTATTGTAAGGCCCCCATGAACGAAAGTTCACAAAACTTGGCATGCATTCGGAGGGTGTCATAATGATCCTACACTTTCAATTTCATTTTTAGTTTTGACCATGTCAGCCAGAGATATTGTGATGAAAACACCTAATTTTTGCTTTTAATTTTTAACTAGGTGGTGATATACATGAAATAAGTGGTAATGGGATGGGTTGACATGCCCCTTAAGACCAACATACAAAAAAAGGTGGACCTCCTAGGCCCCACGGTTCTCGAGATATTCACAGAAAACTGTCTCCGGCCACCTACAGGCCAGTTGGTGTATAGTAACATAAATTAATTTATTGTGTGGCCCCCATGAACGAATTCCACGAAACTTGGCGTGCATTCAGAGGGTGTCATAATGATCCTACACTTCCAATTTCGTGCAGTTTTGACTATGTTAGGTCACAGATACCTCGCGATTACAACACCTCATTTTTACTTTTTGTGTTTAACTAGGTGGCTTTGCTACATGAAATGAGTGGTTATGGAATGGGTTGACATGGCCCCTTGAGATCAACATACAAAAAAAAATGGTCCTCGTAAACCTTACGGTTCTCGAGATATTCACAGAAAACTGTGTCTGCCCTTCCCTCCTTTCGGGGGGTGCAGTCCAGCGGGGGGGCTACAGATCAAAATGAAAAACGATGGTTCCATGCTATCCATATGGGGTTACATGCCCACCCAGTTTCGTCTACCCCGGTCTTTCAGTGTCCCGGGAATCCTTGACGGAAATTTGGACATGCTGCGCGGCGGTTATAATAACAATAACAAACACAAGACAAAAGATGCCGGACAGAGCGGCATAGTCGTCAGCATACCCGTGACACCAAGACATGACAAATATGTGACCCTGTAAGGCGAAACCAGTCGTTTGGCGCACGGTGCTATTTTGAGAAAATCCACGATAAACAAATGTACAGGTTAAAATGTCGAATTTCACGTTTTCGCATAATTAGACAGTATACAGTCTAGACTTTCATTTTGTGAACAAATTTCACGGATAAACATAAGTTTTGACTGTTAAACCCTTACTTTATTTAGGTGAAGATTCAACACATTCCCTTTGTCCACACCGCTATAAGGTTTTACAGTAGGGTACGGTAGAGCTAATTTACTCATTAGGCTACTCATTACTCGTTACTCAATGTGTCAGCTCTATATCGTTCATGGCAGATGTAACCAAATATGAATGTGAAAGACTTGCCTTTCAGGGCACGAACGGTCAAAAGCACGAACTTTTAGAAATATCCTGGCGTCATTTTAGGGACCAGGAGAAGTTTTGCATTGAAGTAGGCTAGCGCATTTTAAAAGTAGGCTAGGCTATACACAATCTGTGTACACAGAACTTCCTCTCCCCTTACTTCCCCCGAAATACATTAATCATATTCTTTAGTGACACCTTATGACCGTCCCAGGTATTAACTACGGGGCAGAAAAAGACTCATTGCACGGTTGAAACTATGGTAGTCAGTCATCCGCTTCAAAGTCACGCTACCGTAAGGCTAATCATAGCTGTGCCCTCACACTATCTCATGCGGATAATTTACTTAAAAGGTGATTTTGTCCTCTTCTGGCGTGCTCGTGACAGGAGAACCATGCCAACTTTGGATCGCGGTTATCTTAGCGATACTTTTTGCAATACATATCGTTGGAAAGCTTAGTTTATGGTCGTTCGTGTGAGTACAATAACTTAATTTTGTAAATTTTACCAAAACGACTGGTTTCGCCTTGCAGGGTCACATATATTTAAAAATAACAATAACAAACAAAGACAAAAGATGCCAGCGGCGTAATCGCCAGCGTACCCGTGACACCAAGACATACAAGACAGACAATGAACAAATAATAAAAAGGAAAAAAGAAAATAAATAGCCAAT
Organism: Alosa alosa; assembly: GCF_017589495.1. NCBI lineage: Eukaryota > Metazoa > Chordata > Actinopteri > Clupeiformes > Clupeidae > Alosa > Alosa alosa. Next base: position 35,198,032 of record NC_063189.1, read on the forward strand.
TATGCCATGCTCATGAGACTATAATGAATGTCATAGCAGCAACGAACTGTTCATGTTTACATATGCTGAATTTGAATGCAGTGTGTGAATATAGCATGTTTGTGTTTTGTAGATCGGCCCTGGCTGACAGACACCCAGCAGGTTCATAAACTGCAGGAGAAAGTTTACCTGGCATTGCAGCACAGTCTACACATGTCCGGAGCATCTGCTGAAAAACTGGATAAGGTATGTGCAGCAACTGGACCATCTCTAGTCTTACTTGAGTCATTCTGTTACTCTTCAGGAAGTAAGAGGCAGGAAGCCTAGAGACTTAGTAGTAAGACTGAAGATAGTAAAGTAGTAGTTACTAGTTACTTACTAGTAACTTAGTAGTAAGACTGAAGATAGTAAAGCTCATTTGACCATTCTGTGGATCTCATGTGTGCATAATTTAAACAAAGAGAGCAAGTGCATCTTTTTGATCATAAGATATGGTAGTGCTTGTCTCATCAAGCTTTGCTAGGTTGATAATGAACTTATGCCTTGCTTGAAACAAAAAAGTACATATTTTCATGTCTTTGAATCATGAGAGCGTGTACTAATTATCCTCTCTCTAACCCCCATCTATATTTCAGATGGTTTCGAAGCTTCCTCAGATGAAGTCGATCTGCAATCTCCACATTGACAAGCTGGAGTTTTTCCGTCTGCTTCACCCTGAGACAGCCCACAGCTTTCCTCCACTCTACCGGGAAGTGTTTGGCAGTGAAATCACCTTTCCCGATTCCACCAACAGCTAAACACAAAGAGAGAAAGAGAGAAAATAAAATAAGAAAGGGAGATAGGGTTAGGAAGGAGAGAGTATGACAGAGAGGTTGTGTTTGGAGGATAGGGGAAATTAAAAGAAAAAAGACTTTAAATTGAGTGAAACTCAGCTAACCAGCAGCAGTTCTGCGACAATCCAGCACTTATTCACTGTCAAGAAGCCCCTTCTTACCATGCCCCTCTTGTCTGTCTGTCCCAGCACCAATCACTGTTGCAAGGGGCCAACACATTATCCATCAATGTTGTGTCTAATAGTTCCATTGACCACACAGGACATTGGACTCTCGCTCCATCAGCACACGCTGACTTGTGTTGTCTAGCCCTTGCATGTTCTTGAGATGCCCAGCTCTCGTGATGGGACAGACCCCAGTTCTCTCGCCTCCCCTGCTCCCCGCTCCTCAGTTTGATCATGAATGTAATCCCCCGGCCGTAGCACTTTCTCCCCAGAGAGGCCGAATGTACAGACTCTACTTTTGGCCCTGCATCGTACTTTATGAACCCTGTCGGCCAGAGTATTTTTAGCAGTTCAGATATCATTGAATTATCTGGGCACAGCACTGGAGCCTAATATTACCGGTGTTAAGGGACCAAGATCAACTCTCAGTATTCCCTTTTTCACAAAATGGACAAACAGACAGGGGTGATGCAGAGCTGAGAGGCTCACTATACACACATTGAGGTGGCACACATCTACAAAATAACAAGAGAAATCCTCATTCTCATACACATACACACACACACACACACACACACATTCAAATATTGCTCCCGTGTTTAAAGCACTTATAACTCATGTCGTGTACTTGTTTGTACAGGCACTTGTTTATTCAGTGTTTGGTGCTGTTACTATGTTTCTTTTTAATGCAATGTAAAACCTCAGTCCCATATCCCTTTCCCCTCAAAATGCCACTTAGAGAAAGAGTGAGAAATGACTATGTTTGTTTAATTTATACATACATTTATACATGATTATTTTAAAGAATGTATATAAATAAATATATATTAGGAGATACACAGAGAGAGAGAAAGCAACAGAGAGAGAGAGAAAGAAAGAAAGGAAGAGTCATTGAGGTAAAATGGAGGACAGCTGGTCAGTTTTTGAGAGAAATACCAAGAGAGACAGATCCAAATCAGGGTGGTCACCTGTCAATTGGCCTCCGGTTCCAGGGAAATGATGTACAAATGAGGCATGACAGCACAGACAAACTAAAGATGTGGAAACTGTCCAAAGAGGCTTCCGACGACCTCTTGGGAAAGTTGTGATTTTCGTCGCCATGTTGAACTTGGCTCTCAGGGTTTTCCTCTCTACAGTGTGCAGACTCCACCCTCCAGAACCCTCCAGAGAGACTCTGTAGCAGAGTCACTTCCAGGGCCAAATGGGGACGGAGTTTTACGTCTTGAGCAGAACTCCTCTGTTGAACGTTTTTTTTTACATGAAGGCGAAGGGGTCAGTGCTGCTTGAGTCTGTGTATGGACCTATCAGAAGCCCAAATGAAGGGCCCCAGACCTCACAGCCTGACCCTGTTGGACAATCCTGAGATGATCTGAGCGGAAGAGGAACTCTGCTAGGAGAAGAAGCATTTATATTAGTTTGTGTTCTCAGAAACAATGTTATACTAACCTTCGATCTGCAGGAATTGGACACAGATATACTCCTGTACAGTCTCCACCATCAGACTTGGACAGGACACACCCAATGTAAAAACACTGCAGGATTTTCAATGTAATATTTTGTAAATTGAGGCTCCTTTCTCCTTTAGCTTGTTTGACCACTTCCTGTCCTTCCGTCCTGTTGTTCTTTTATATGTACTTCGGCACAACTCAAGAGTTGACAGAGATCTCAGCTACCCCCCTGATTTTGCATTCGCAATTCCATCAGCAGCACTCTACGGAACATGTAACAGCACTGTTTAAATATAGGGGATAGCTGTAGGCCATAACAGCTTTTGATACGGATGTATTGGTGCAGTACATTATGTTTCCCGTGTTATGCCCGACATAGGATAGAGAACAGTTAAATTATCATTGGAATTATTTAACAAAAATCTCCACAGTATCTCTAAGTAACGCTAAAGTACCTGAATCTGATTGTATATACTTACAGTGCAATTGCCATTACTTTATATTATCCATCTAACAATCTGCCACGGGCCTTGGACGTTTGCTCTCTGACAGTCTCAGTAAGAACACAGCACAGCCTGTCCGACGCCTCAGTTTCTCCATAGAGCACCTTGTTTTTTGTTTGTTTCTTTGTTTGTTTTTGTTTTGTTTTTAATCTGAATATTCTGGATGCATCAAGTAAAGCATCAACCAAACGTAGACACTCAGGGAGATAGCTGGTCTCTGTCTCACCAGGCTTCACGTAGTCTACTCCACACTTTGCACCGAGTAGGAGACCCTTTATCCTTGATCACTGTGTCCAGTAGCTAGATATATATATATATATATATATATATTTTTTGTGAATGTCAATCACAAAGTGTCAAAGACCTTTCCTCTTTTCTCTGCATATATTACAGGATCTTTGAGCCTGAATTATATAAGACATAGGATACTTTAAAACAAATAAAAAAATAAATGAATAAAATTTAATGAAATTGTGAGTTTTATTGAAATTAAATGTTGGGTTTATCATGAGTTAATTTTTATCTACACAAAGTGCATCCTTTACATCGAGTCTGATTACGATGAAGCTGGTTATTATTATTATTATTATTAGGCTATTATTATTATTATTATTATTAGGCTATTATTATTATTATTATTATTATTATTATAGTCTAGTTGCAGTAGACTAGGTCCATATCCTTTTGAAATTTCAGTGTAGGCAATGGCATACCTACACCCATTTGGATTTTTGTTTTTTAGTAAATGTTATAAACTACAGAATTTATTTGAACGAACACAATACATATTGTGAAATTGGTTGTCACATGTAGCCAGAAAAAACAAAATCATTTAGGCCAAGTGACCCGGAAGTGTCTTCTGTTTCGGAACCGTAACTTATTTGCCTGGCGCTGAAGTTGAAGACGCGGAGACTAGACACTAGTGCGGTGGTGAAGAAGTGGGAAAATTATCGGAAACATTGTGGAAGTTGAAAAACAATCTGCCTATCAGGCGCAGTCTTGGCTTTATAGACTAGGCTACAAGTTATCTGAGCTACGCATACAGAGAAGTTAAACAAAACTTTGGCGAAGATGTCTGTGGCTGGCTTTAAGAAACAGTTTTATAAAGCAAGTCAGGTAAGAAAAATCACTTTTCAATGTTACGTCGCAATATGTAGCTAAGCAAACTTCAACATAATGTAGGCTATTGGCACACATTAGGCCTACGTTTGTCAACTTCTCACGCTTTAATTTCTACTTTTTTTACATTAATTAAATGGTCAATCCACAGGCATACGTGTCTGATTAGTTGTGAAAATGTTAACGGTATGGCAACCGTGCAGGATTTTTTTGTCAAAAACTGAATGTTTCAAAGTAGCGTTAGCCTATCACCCTTACCCGTAACACCCCCAATTACCACTTTTGTTCAGAACTTCTAAAACAACGATGTTTTTAACACTTCAGAATAACATTTGCTAAATTAACCTTACATTTTTCAGTAGCCATAGGTGTGTAGATTTGAACAAAATCTGGTTTGGTTCTTAACGGGAGCATTTACTGCCTGAAATATCCGATTTTGTTTACCACGCTCAGAGTTATAGTGCTGGCCTGATGGGTCGCCTATTTACGCCGTTTCAATGGCACATGAACGGTTAGACCGAGTATTCTCGTCATGAAATTAAAGTTCCACTGGAGCTCCAACCGGTTGTGTACACGCAGCCTTACAACACTGTTTACAGCTCTTCGAGTCACGGTAAAATGTAATTTTTGGTACATAGCTAATTTTGATACAACTATGGTGTGGGTGGTTGCGTTTCTTTAGGGGTCCGCCGTCTTGGTTTGTATAGAAATGGATATTAAGTGACACATACACGGAAGACGGCGGAAATACGGGACCGACGGTAATAGGGGGAGTTCCGGATAATACTTTGCGACCGAAATGTCCACTTGCGCAAGTCCTTAGAATTGTTTGTCGTTCTTATGCAGACTTAACGCGATTTTGGGTAGCTCTTGGTTTCATCGCTTATGTAGACACCCACCGTCCTGGCGATGTTGTAGCTAGTGAGGTGAACATGTCATATGATTATCGATAACTTGCACTGATTAAACGTTGTTTGTGTTGTCCCTGTATAGCTTGGTAGTGCATGCTCTGTTAATGCTTTGGGTTCTATCCTCTAGTCACCTCTACCACATGGAAGTAGTCCACACAGCAGTAGCCTATTCTAGCTTTGCCTACAGTAGGTACAGAAGGCTGCCAACATACTGGACCACCACAATAATGTTGAGAGTGGCTATGATTAAACATGAAGGCACATTATATCACAGTTTTTGTCAACATTACATTAACACATAGGGTGACCGTTTGGACGTGTAGCCTATGAGATCAGTCTGACAAGAAAGTTGTGTAACTGATGTTTTGCCCCCCTGTGTTGATTTGTGCGCTTGTCATGCAATAGGGGTCTGTTTGGGAAAAACAAAGGTAGAGGATAGTAAGCACAGAACAAAGTGTGGGCTATCCAATGCATTGTCCCTCCCTGGTCTCTGTGCTGTGTCTTTAACCTGGGTGTTGGTCCATAGGGTTAGGGACACATTGAAATGTCAAAGTTGTCAAACCAGATTCCGATATAAAGCAGTAGGCTACCTGCCTGGTTAGGAGAGATATTAGTCAACATTCTCTCTCGCTCTCTATTTCACCTATGCACTCACTTACACACACACACACACACACACACATACACACACACACACACACACAAATCTTGACAATTCTCTGTAGCCTAGCCTCTGGGAGAACTAGGATTGCTTGTTAACACAAAGGGCCAACAATCATGCACATCCTTAAATAGAAATTCATCATTTTTTTAGGTGTATAAACACCACTAGACCATAGTGCCCCTATGAAATAGTTTTGAGTTGTTTTTGTGAAACAATCTATTTGCACATAGCCAGTCAGGGGCCTGCTGGACAGCTGCACTGAGTTACACTGTGAGGCGTTACACAATGGAGTCAGTGTTTCAGTCCGATCTTCAGTCAAGTGCATATGAGCAACTGTACTCCCCAGATTGAGTGTCAGTGTGGGGCTGTTGGCCAGAACAGTGCCAGGTAGATCGGCTGTGCAAATAAACAGACGTCTGCACAGCCTCACCACCATCAGGCCCAGTTCTCCTGCGCTGCTTCCTCTGGGTCTCATGGCTGATTTCGATCACTTGCACTGCTTCTATAAAAGGCTTGTGTTCAGATCAATGTTTGAAGATGATGTTTGCAAACAAAAAAATACTGTTCATATTGGACAGAGTGGATAGTCACTAGGCTCGCCTGGTAGAGAGGAAGCGCTATGCTTCCTTTAGTGTGTGTGTGTGTGTGTGTGTGTGTGTGTGTGTGTGTGTGTGTGTGTGTGTGTGAGAGAGAAAGAGAGGGAGAGGGGAGTAAGGGCCTATGCGAGTCAGTTCTGCTGATCCGAGGGAAATTTTTCTGATGAGATCTGGGGAAAGAAAATGAGAACTACGCAGAGGGAGCCATCTCAATTTTTCTAGCAGAACTGTTCCCCTTGGCAAACTTGGCGCATATAGTTATATTGTAGTTCAGAGATTTTTAGTGCCATATCCTCACCATTTTGGCCTATTTGAAATGCTATGATGAGGTACAGTCTATTCTTTTCAGAATGTCAAACTTGTTTTCAGAGCTCTTCTCCATCATGGTGTAGTGGATGGAGTATTTAAAGGCACACTATGCAGGTTTTTTAGCTTAATATGCAAGTTTTTTCGCTTAATTTACCCTCATTTAACAGCTTCAGAGTCATTGGAATGGTTATATGACTTTTTTTTTCGAGTTGAATGGTGGCCGTCTCGCTTCCCCCTAGCGCCTGTGAGCGGAAAAACCACCCTTGTAACTGTCGGCCGGCGGGCCGACGGCCTCAGTGTCAGGAAATATAACGAGTGTAACGAATTGCTTTACTGCATTCAAATACACATACACGCCAGGCACCGGCTAGAAAAAGGTAGCGATGGAGTTTCTCAGACATTTGCCATGACAAAGCCAGCGAAAAAGAAGCAAAAACCGAGAAAACAGTAAGGAAATTGCCAATACTGCATAGTTTACCTTTAAAGAGCAACTTGCAGGTTAACAACCACTTTTGATGCACGGTGTTGCACTATGCACATTTACATTTATTTGAGTTGAACTGCGTTTATGAACATTCCAAAACAGAATTAGGCCATGATGAAAGAGAGCCTAGCTAAGGCAGGTCAATTGAAACAATAAGGAATGATTGATCATAGCAACAGTTTTGACACTGGTGAGGAGGAATGTAAATTCACAGGCATGTGGCTTACCTCAGCCCTGTAATTACACTACTCACAAAAAGTCAGGGGTATTTGGATTTTGGGTGAAATTTCAGAATGAACCTAAAATCCACTATAACCTTTATAGGTGAACTTGAGACCTTATCTAAACTTTTGAATGCACATGACCAACAGTTCAGTGTTTCAGTACTTTCTGTACTGAAACATTAAATTTCACCCGAAAGCCAGATATCCCTTACTTTTTGTGAGTAGTGTATGTCCTGTCTGATATCAAAGAGGAAAAGAGTAATGCCTGTCAGTTAGAAATGAAGTTATAAAGGAGTGGAGTGGGTATGTGTCTTGGTGAGTATACAGTTATAGAATCACCATGGAATTGTGTGGAATTGTGACATATGGATATTTATTATTCATATTATTTATTTATTTATTTATTATTCATATGTCTATATTCAATGCCATTTAAAGCTGGTCTTACATTGTATGATTTTGGTGTGATTTCACAGTCGGCGACCAAATTTTTGTCCAAGTCGGACAGAAATTATGGGAGTTGTGGCGCGCTCCCGCTAACTAGATCGGTTTTAGGCCTGTTTCACACCGGGAACGTAGCGTGAACGTTGCGTGGCGTTTATCTTTTTTCACTGTTTTGAGTGGAAACGCTTCCAACACGCTTGCGTGTGGCGTCAAAAATAGGCGAGTCCTATTCCTAGCGTTCACACATTTTCGGCGCGGCTCATGAAACGTGCGTGTCACGCAGGCGGTGTGCAAGGTCTAACCTGTTAACATGGGAGTCGAAATAAAAATGGACACGCTACGCAGCTGACACACTCACACCACGCACCCGGTGTGAAACAGGCCTTAGACGGGGATCACACTGGCCAGCGGCAAGCGGCAGGTTTCCTATTGTTCTCTATGGTTTGTCAGCGGATGGTGGCAGCGCTAGCGTAACGCTAGCGTTGAAGAAGCTGAGCGTTAAACTTGGTTCAACTTTCAAAGCGCAACGCGAGTGTACTCAATTGTCAGTTTAGGCAAACCGTTTCTGTTACTTAGGAACGAGATAAAACTTATTATGGTCTGAGCGTTGCGTTACGCTTAGGCGGGGATCACATTGGCCAGCGGCAAGCGTAATGCAAGTCAGTCTTTTTCTAGTTTTGCCGTTAAGACAATTGTTTTGCAAGTGTTTTAGTTGTCGCTCATGCAAATAGAGACGTAAACAATATAAAAACCAATAGTGACCTCGATCCAACACCAAACAGGAAGGGATAAAGTAGGCGACAGCCAGGGGCACTAGACCCTTATTACTGGGGTCTCAAGTCCAGGTTCACCTAATTGCTCGTGGAGTACTCGTCAGACAGATATACAGATACCACATGAACAAGCGGAATCTAAGCTTCCCAATGATATTAGCGCCATTATAGTTGCTGTGATAAATGGTTCACAAGAAAATTACCATTGAATTAACATTGAACCCATTACTCTCGGTGAAATATCTCACGAACTCTTCACTCAACGCATGGCAAACTATGTGCATGTATCTGTACAGCAAGCAGTTCCCGAGTAATCCGGTTTTGAAATTGCAACAAATTTCTACATGGTCTCCAACTTTGGGCCGAAATTATAATGTATTCTCATCTAAACTATTTATGTCAGTATAATATAATATATTGCTTCCTAGTGACATTAATGCAAAAAATATGAAGAAAAAAATAATGAAACACAAATGTTTTTTTCTTGATCATAAAGGCTGACATAAGACATATTACATAAGACAAATATTATATAAATTATTACTTTGCCCAGATATAGGTAGCCCAGGCTGTCCTGAAAAAGGAAGATATAGCATGTATAGATGGCCATTACAATGACTAATATAACTCAATGACCAATATAACTAGCTTGTCTTAGATTAACTAGCTGAACAGCACAGGTGACCACTAGGCTATACTGCATAATTTCATGGAGTGCTGAAATGTACACTATTTTTGACCATTTCTGAATTGTGAAACTCAGCAAATGCTTTGTGGTTGTGGACTTATTGCAGTATCATCATAACTAGTCCACCTGTGTGTGCACAGTTAAAATTCTGAAGCGCAAAATAATTTAGGCTACAGCACAAATATTTCCATCCATATATAAAAAAATAATTAAGGCTAAACTTTGAATTTCTTTTCAAAGTGCACCAGATTAATGCATTTAAATGTTAAAATATACAAAATCTTCTTACAGGGGAGCATGCCCCCCGACACCCCAAAGGTGCTTGTGCCCCAGTGCAGCTCTAGATCTAGTGACGCCCCTGGTGACGGCTGTAACCTATTCAGGGGTTTCATCAGGTCCCTTGCCACAGGTGCATTAATCAAGCACCATGCAGTCTGCATTCATAATCTAGGGAATTGATGAAACCCATGAATATGATAATTTGTTATTTTGTTTTTTATAAATTAGTCGGCTATTCCACATGATAGGACAAATCTATATTGGTTAGGGATGTCACGCAGAAACACAAAAATGTTTTCTTATTATTTATCATTTGAGTTCCTATGGATATCTATTGCACGATGGGAAATATTTTTTTGCAGTTAGTTGCAGTCTAGGGTCTAGACCCTGCAAGATCCCTAGTCGTTGGAAAATCATAGTCTGTGACTTAAAACTTTAGATGTGAGAAGGTCTGAAACTGTAGTCTTTCAAAAATGTTTTCAAATCTTTAATAAGTCTTTCAGTGTAAGGAGGGCTTTAAAAAATAGGCAGTATAGGTCATGATCCTAGCCTATCAACAATGTTACATAGTGCAATATCAAGTGTTCCGGGCATGTTTTGGCAATGTTAGAGACTTTATTCTCTGTAATACAAGTTATTGTAGCATCAAAGTGAGTTTAAAGCCTTTATTGTAAGGTAAAAGAATTGTGTTGCTTTATGGCATCATCCTTGCAAATTATTCTTGTTAATTCACCACTTGTGCTAACATATGGAAGATGGCATATTTATCATGCATTACTTACTTATGTTAACAAGAAGAGATTGGGAGCTGTAACCTGCTTTTGCTTTTGGCATGAAAGACTTGAAAAACATGCTGTCTTTCATTCCAATCCATATTGGATCAGAGACCCATTTGTTAAATTGCCAAGTGGTTTCAGCAATCAACAATCTTACACTGTGTTTTGTTTCTCTCTCTCTCTCTCTCTCTCTCTCTCTCTCTCTCTCTCTCTCTCTCTCTCTCTCTCTCTCTCTCTCTCTCTCTCTCTCTCTCTCTCTCTCTCTCTCTCTCTCTCTCTCTCTCTCTCTCTCTTTGTCTCTCTCTCTCTCTCTCTTTGTCTCTCTCTCTGAACTTATGTAGAAGGTCAGTGAGAAAGTGGGGACTGCAGAAGGAACCAAACTCGATGAAGACTTCAAAGACCTTGAGCGTGTACGTGGTGACCCATGACCAACACTTGATAACACTGTCTTTCCCAGATGATGTTGCTAATCGTAGCAGCCTAGAGCCACTAAACAGAATCAAATTTGAACATTCCCTAAACATTTTAATATGTTACTATAATATTCTAATATTTACTTTCATATTGTATAGATATCAAGTGGATGCACACATTACTTGAATTCATTCATCTGCTATTTAATTAAGAGAGCTGCTGTTGATAGCTGTATTGACCAGTGACATCCATGGCAGCTTTGTAGATGGATAATCAAATGTAATCATATTTCTGCCATTTAGAATTGGGTTTCAGAATGGAAATTGAGAAATTGCTTAACTCTTTGTACTCGTTTAACAGAAGGCAGACATCACAAGCAAAGCCATACAGGATGTCCTCGCTAAAACCACAGAGTTCCTCCAGCCGAACCCAGGTGAAATGCACTCCTGTTGCCTTCTTACGCTCTCCGCTCTGATCTCCCATCCTCTGTCCTGCATCCTCTGACCCCTGATTGTCTTGTGCCGCAGCATCTCGGGCGAAGCTTTCCATGATGACCTCGGTTTCAAAAATCCGGGGCCAGGCCCGCAGCACAGGCTACCCACAGGCAGAGGGGCTTCTGGGAGAATGTATGATGAAGTACGGCACTGAGATGGGAGCCAGCACCAACTTTGGTAAGGGGACAGAGAGAGAGAGACTGAGACTGTGACTGTGACCCATCTATACCAAGTAATGGCAAATGTTTTGTATCGGTTCTCTTTTGCGCTCAAGCATGAAGATGATTGGGGATTGGATTTGGACAGAGGGCAGGCATGATTTCAGACAGTAGTGTCTGTAGCATTGAAGCTATGAGCGCCAACCCTACAGGGCCTCAATGCCATCACAGTCTTTTTTTCTGAGCTGCAGCTTGCTCTCTTTTAAATGCCCCACATTTTTGTTCCGAGACATTATATGCTTGAATGGAATTGATGTCATGATGTACAGTATATCAAATGGCTTTTCTGCAGCTCTGTCACAAGATTAAATGAGTTGAAGTGAAGTTTCTTAACTTCATTAACAACCCAGCCTTGCTGTATTAATAGGATATTATGTTGTCTTTGCCTCATGTATCTTAGGGGGTGCTCTCCTTGAGGTTGGCGAGTCAATGAGGAGATTGGCTGAGGTGAAGGACTCTTTGGATATTGATGTCAAGCAGAACTTCATTGACCCGTTCCAGACCCTAGTGGACAAAGACCTGAAAGACATTCAGGTGCAGAGTTGGGATTGAGTCTTTGTACTTTTATTGACTGTTCATGTCCATCTTTGTGTAAATCTCAGGGGAGGAAAAAAAAAGTAGATGCGAGTACAATTGACTAGCTGTCCGGCTCTGTTTACTGCTCATGTCCTCACAGCATCACCTGAAGAAGATGGAGAGCAGGCGGCTGGACTATGATTACAAGAAAAAGCGCCAAGGGAAGATCCCGGACGAGGAGCTCCGTCAGGCAATGGAGAAGTTTGAGGAGTCCCGCGAGGCAGCAGAGAGCAGCATGCACAACCTGCTGGAGACTGACGTAAACACACACACACACACACACACACACACACACACACAGAGAGAGAATATGTATGTATCAATTGCATTGGACGTTAATATTTGTTCATGTAAATCACTGACGTGACCTGCCAAGCCTTCTGAGGAATGATCCTAGACTTCCACAAATCTGTGTTTAGCTTCATGTGGACTTGGACCGAAGGATCATGATGCTGTCCTCAGAGCACATAGGGCACATTTCCTCTACGGGGTAAACCCCCAGTGCGTCTAGTCTGTTTAAAAATACTCTGACACACTGACACTGCGTCCATTCTGAATTGGAGGGGCAGCCGTGGCCTACTGGTTAGGGCTTCAGGCTTGTAACCGAAGGGTTGCCGGTTCGATCCCTGATCAGTAGGAAAAATGTCGGCGGGGGAAGTGGTTGAGCACTGCTCTCCCATGCCCACATCCACAGCTGAAGTGTGAAGTGAAGCTGTGCACCTTGAGCAAGGCACCTAACCCCTCACTGCTCCCTGAGCGCTGCTGTAGCAGGCAGCTCACTGCTCTGGGTTAGTGTGTGCTTCACCTCACTGTGTGTTCACTGTGTGCTGTGTGTGCTTCACTAATTCACGGATTGGGATAAATGCAGAGACCAAATTTCCCTCATGGGATCAAAAGAGTATATATACTTATACTTATACTTAATTGTTCTGTGAAGTTTCACGTGAGCGTATGCAGTCCATACAAGACCTGCTGCAGTGGGTGCACGAGAGCGCTGGGAAACAGAGCCACTTTGGAAATGTAAGGTTGTTTGATGGTCGTAAGCTTAATGAATGACCAGTACGCTTTTGCATGGTCCAGTTCTTTTGTCAATTTCCTCCTCATCTGGTCTAATGAAAATCAATTGGTTTCAGTTAGTTGATTGCTATACCTTGGAGTGAGTATGTATAATTAATGTGGAAGGTCCTTGATCGTTCCCTCCCCAGTGCCTTCATATTTGATGGAGGATGGAGTAGTAGTAGCCAGTCCAAATTGTGACTGCTGTTTCTGAGAATCCACATAGCCAGCCTGACATAGCCAGCCTGATTTGTATTTACATGTGGGACTCAGAGTGTTCGTTTTCACAAAACAATTTTGAATAAAGATACACAAATAGCTTTCACGTCAGCAGTTTGATTTGTGATGTGGGGAAGAGGTTATGTATTGTGTGTGTTTTTTAATAATGTGTGTGTGTGTGTGTGTGTGTGTGTGTAGTCTGAACAGGTCAGTCAGCTGGCAGCCCTGGTGGATTCCCAGCTGCAGTATCACAAACAAGCCACTCAAGTCCTGGAGGAGCTTACTGAAAGGATGAGGGAAAGGTAAGAATCCTCTCTCTCCCTGTCACCAAGTCACTGTTTGGCAAGTCACAAGTAAGTCCCAAGTCTTAGCAGTCAAGTCCAAGTCAAGTCCGAAGTAAAGACAGAGAAGGGCAAGTCAAGTCCAAGTCCAAGTCACATCAAAGTCCAAGTCCAAGTCCCAATCTTTTGTCCTGAACAAGTCCAAGTCCCAATCTTTTGTCCTGAACAAGTCATCAGGTACTCTTCACTTAATGTCATTGTTAGACTATCGGCCATAATTATCAATCTAATCTACAGTATTTTTAAAATGCAGATTAAAATATGTTCAATGTTTCTGTCTTGAAATCTTTTACGATATATGCATGCCCACACCTGTGAAATATACGCATGAGTATACCTGAGTAATCTGTACGAAACGGATAGCTACATGACACTCAGCACAGCAGCAAATATATATTGTTTTTCCAAATTGCGGCGTCCACTGTAAGGATGAGTAATAATTTGACTGATGGCATTTCACTGCGCTAGGCCACAGATTTGCCTGCAAACAATATATTAGGCTGTCTGCCAGTGGCGACTCATAAGCTAAGCTAAGGTCATGGTTAATGATTACAATAAATGGTGACGAGAAGAATCGTCACATAGGCTACATTAGTAAATTGCTGCGGTTAAATATTTTATGTTTTTATTAGGGCAATCAAACGATTAAAAAAATAACTAATTAATCTCATATTTTGAAATGAATTAATCTAGATTAATTGTGATTTAAAAAGTAAAAAGCTTCTTATATGGCATTTTAAATACGGCATAAGTCACAAAATTACTGAGTAACCAACCACAAAGGTAAAAGTAAAACACTTCTATATTATTTAAATGATAATAATGACACAGTAATTTTGTTTTAAAGTATTATTTTTTTAAGTACTACACATGTGATGCTGTTTAACTCATTTGTAAATGGTGCACTGTCACTTTAAGCCCATTGTGTGCCACTGTCCACATGTTCTCCTAATGATCTTTTTTTACCAGCTCCATTCAAATATAGCCTATGGCTAGTCCACAAACTGTAGCACAATGTTAACAATGATAAGCAGGATATTAATTTGGCACAAAAAGCTTTCATTCCTTTGGAAATAAAAGCATGTAATGACATGATGCTTGCTAGACATTTTCTGTTTGCAATTAAAAGTGAATTATGAGCCTGGTAGCCAGTAGCCACCTAGCTAAGTGGAATGCGTTTCAATCAGCATAATGTCATGTGCTTCATGTAAACGAACTATTGAAGACTCACCAGTTCCATTACACAAAGGCAAAGACAACTCATATTCTTGTCCATTTTCCATCACAGTCAGTGCAGCCTATGTCAAAGTGCCCTGGCTCTCACAGTTTATAACAGTAGTAACAGTAGATAAATCCGCAATTTCCTCTAATCTCGTCTTTGTTGCCTTCATGATTTCCTTTTATACGTTTTTTTATATTTAAAAGGAGATATCAATCATCATCAACAATGACAAGCCAGCTGAAACCTGCCACTCTTTTCTCTCCCTTTTGTGCGTGCTGATACGCATTCTCAATTAGTATAAGTATAAGTATATATCTTTTTTTGATCCCGTGAGGGAAATTTAGTCTCTGCATTTAACCCAATCGGTGAATTAGTGAAACACAAACAGCACACAGTGATCACACAGTGAGGTGAAGCACACACTTATCCCGGCGCAGTGAGCTGCCTGCTACAACGGCGGCGCTCGGGGAGCAGTGAGGTGCCTTGCTCAAGGGCACTTCAGCCACGGCCCACTGGTCGGGGCTCGAACTGGCAACCCTCCGGGTACAAGTCCAGAGTGCTAACCACATGCTGTTGGGGCATTTTGACATTGTAAACGTTCTCTAACAAGAATGCAAATCAGTTTGCAGTAAAGCTACTATTTATTTAATGTTGGCCCTTTCTCTGTCTCTTGGTGCCCTACACAGTGTGTGATGCATGTGGTGGTAACAGCAGCAGTGATCACTGTGCTCTGCCCGTTTGTGTCCACTATGTGTGTTGTTTTTTTCGTCACGGAAGTGAAAGCATCTTTGGGGTGACTGGTCCACGATCAGGACATTTATTTTTTGACTCGAGACATGTCAAGTCATTACAAGACAAAGAGGCAAAGTCCGAGTCAAGTCTCGAGTGAATAGTATTCAAGTCCAAGTCGAGTCGCAAGTCATGCTGAATTTTATCAAATCAAGTCTGAAGTCATTAAAATCATGACTCGCGTCTGACTCGAGTCCAAGTCATGTGACTCAAGTCCACATGTCTGACACACATACACACACACGCACACACACACACACACACAGTCTGACCGGGAGAACCACAACAAAATACACAAAACAAGTGTGTGTGTGTGTGTGTGTGTGTGTGTGTGTGTGTGTGTGTGTGTGTGTGTGTGTGTGTGTGTGGCAGGGTGAACGAGGCGCAGTCCCAGCCCCGTCAGCCCCGTGCTGTGCGGCCCAGGCTGGCCTACAGCTACTCAGAAGAGGATACCTCCAACGGGGGCTACGCCCCCACGGCTGCACCGCCCACTTACGCTCCAGGTAACCATCCGCAGCAGCCACTCTCTCCTACTGTCTCTCACACACGTCTCTCATGCTCGTTCAGTAAGACTGAGTCCGCAGGGCATTAACCATTGGGGAATTGGTGGACAGCTGGACCCTCATTCCCTGCCTGGCTGTATTGCATTCTTATACAACTCTATTTCCAGGTTGCGATTCTCACTGATCAAAACAAGCTGTTTAAAGTGTACATTTTCCATAATGCTACTTTGAGTTGCTTTTAGCTTTCATTTTATATGTTCATAACTGTTATAAGTAGGGGTCTGATGGGTCACCCTTTTTATTTTCATTCAACTGTGGTGACTTGAATAGCATTAAAAGGCTTCCTTTGAAGATTAGCATACAGGTCACATGTTGTTCTCTCCATAAAAAGAAACTCTTTCTGAATGCCTTAGCTCTGATGGGGACATAAACGTGAGTTGAGGTGTTGTGTTTGGCAGCACATTTGTGTATGTGTTAATGTGTTTCCCCCCTCCATGGGCACAGGGTACATGGGGGCAGCACCTCCCTCCTTCAACAGAAGCTCTGTGCGCCAGCGCTGTGAGTGCCCCACACCGGCCCACGATGACCACGAAAGGACTGCAGGTTCTCATCAGACAGGCAGTGACACAGGCTTTATCATTCACAGTCGATTGGCTACAGCAATAAAAATAATAAAATGATTCATCAATTGTCAGAAAGGATAGCCAAATTGCAATGGGGACGAGTTATTGGTTTTACAGAGGTGAGAACCTTTTAAACCTTTAAAATATCTTCCAGAATGAAGCCAAATTCCACTTGCCTGTCTGATTCAGACCTGATGCAGCAGTCCGGTGAAAAGGATTAGAAAGGACTCTCTCTCTCTCTCTCTGTGTGCGTGTGTGTGTGAACTTGCAGCATTACATAATTGACATTTTCATTTCATTGCATGACAAAGCTGCTATGTTATATCTGGTTCACACACACACACACACACACACACACACAGGTGAATAGTACTGCTGTGGGAGTGGCTACCACCTCTCTGTTATTCTTTCACTGGTATGCAAACCATCTGACCGGACTCCCCCCTGGGGCCTGCCTGCCCTGGGACATCAGGAACTCATTACGAAGGCTGCAGCAGTTGCATGGAGTCAAACGACTCATCTCGCACATCAAACCCCCAATGGTATCTACACCTCAAAGATAGAGCTGTAGTTCTTGCTGTTATGGAGATAGGCCACTGATGACTATTAATCATAGTTTTCATATGCTCCATGAAGTTGCATTATTTGAACTACTTGTTCAGAAGAAAGAATGAAGGCCAACTGATTTTAAGTTCTAACAGCCGGGCTACACCAGATGCACAATTAAAGCACTCTGTTCGTAAAAATAGTTTTAGAAGACGGGTCTAATTTCTTTGAATGTTTGTGCCGCTATCACATCTGGTGTAGCATGCCTGCGCTGGTGTAGCATGCCTGTGAGTTTCAGGCTTTTCCACATGGGAAGGGTGGAGACAGTTTGACAAATTGCAGGAAAAGAAAATGGAGGGGAAAGGAAAAAAGAGGAGAGGAAACATAAGGCTTACAGAGCAAGACCATTCTATTCACTCCGTTTTCCATTGGGCCCAAAGAAACTTGAGCTCTAGGAATTTTAAAGCCAGACTGTAGACATTATCCACATATCTGAACATCTTTACAGTAGGCTATAAAACAGTGGAGTCTGCAAGCGTGTGTGTGTGTGCTACTGTTTTGCATGTGGACTGGACACACTCTGGCCGTTTTATAGCAGGCTTTGTGAAGAGACCATGTGTGTCACTTGTCACACCCCAGCATGACTGATTGACATTTAAATGCTGGAGGGGTCTCAGTCACTGGCTTTATAGACCTGAGCTGTCATTCGGATTGGCTAAGCTCTTTCCAATCACGCTTGCTGTCCATCACACTGCTGTGTCTGGTCACCTGCAATAGCGAAAGGAGGAAACAGAGATTCAAGTGACTGAATGACCTCCTCATTGTTATGGATTGTTGCCTTTTCTCTTACCCATAGCTGCTCATATCTGTGCTGTAATGTCATAAATGTGGGCATGAAAAAAGGTTCTAAAATAGGTTCCATCCCAGAGCAACACCCCTGTTCTAAAATACATTGTTGGTGATGGCCGGTGTGGGCGAACGTTAAACTGTCTTGACTCCTTTTATTCCTTTAATCCAGCCTAGTTGGAGAAAGGGCTTCAGCACCCTCCCATATTCCAGTTGTGTTTTTCTGTCTCCTCTCTCCTGCTGTGCCCCTCCCTCACCTCTCCTCCTCTCCTCTCCTCTCCTCTCCACCCCTCCATCATGTCCGCTCTCACTGTGTCGTTTTGTGTCCTCCCCTCTTGTCTCTTATAGCGACAGAGCCGCCATGCTGCAAGGCCCTGTATGACTTTGAGCCAGAGAATGCCGGCGAGCTGGCCTTCCAGGAGGGGGACGTCATAACGCTGACCAATCAGATCGACGAGAACTGGTTCGAGGGCTTGTTGCGTGGCCAGTCAGGTTTCTTCCCCTGCAACTATGTGGAGGTGGTGGTGCCTCTGCCACGCTAATGGAGAGAGAGTGGCGGAGGAGGGGAGTGGGAGGAGGAGTGGAGGTTGGAGGTGTACATCCTATTATATCTGCACTTTGCCACTTCAAAGACAAAACATTACAATCCCAAAAAATATCTAACTATTGGTGTCTTTTCATGAACAAAATGTCGTTTGGTGTTTTTAGTGACGTGGGTGAGGGTATTCTGCACCAATGTTAACCAATATTAAGTGTCACCTGAAATGTTCAGCAATATTTTACCATTGATTACTTTTACATGCTGCTATTATTTCTTGCGAGTTGGCTTATCATTCTTTATTTACACTCTTGTTTTTTTTTTTTTTTCAAAAACACTTTTAGTATTTATCTAATTTCTAACTCACACCTGCACTACTGTTCATCCTCTCATCCTTTTTTGCAAACGACTACCTCCCTCTAGTGGCCAAATTTAAAAGTGCAGCAGGGACGTAGACTCACAACAGGAAAACAATGAGCAGCTGTCTAATAATTTACTCATTCACATGACTCTACCACTCTGCATCTCCGTACACTGTACAGTTGTTACAGATTTTGTGACACAACTCTGTATTGCAGATTTTATCTTATATAGAGAGTCAGATGCGTGTTTGGTGTATTTTTTTTAAAAAATAGTTAGTCTTGAAAGCGAAGGAACACTACTTCAGAATTGGTTAGGAAATGATAACCTGGTTAAATGTAGTCTCTGTTACCTTGAGTCGGTCAGTTAGACAGTGGTGGGAATGAGTCTGTCCTTCTCAGCCGGAGTGACTCACGCCCCTCTGGGTGCTGCAGTGTTTGACTGCGTCTAGCCCGGCGTGGCCTGCGCCTGCTGCTCCTGCTGCTGCAAGACTGCAGCCTCACAGGCCAGCTCCTATCAGAATGCAAGCAGGCTGAGTCACAGCAGAGCAGCTGCTGTAGTTTAATTTCTCTCTCTCTCTCTTTCACACTTTGCCTGTACTCTCTCTTTTTTGCTCTTGTGTGCTTTTTTGAGCAAGGAGGCAAAGCACACAAAACAAGTGGATAAAAGCAAAACAGAAAGGAGATGGTGGAAATGGTTTATGCAGCTTTTTTTTTGACAATCCATATCAGCATTTTTATGAAGGGACTAAGAGGACAGAGCTTAGGTAGATTGAGAAAGCAGAACAAGCTTTTTGGAGAGCCATGATTTCGGGCTGTTTGAATGAATCCCATGCGTGATCAGTCAGCCCCCTCTGCTCCAGGTCCCCTGTTTTTAATATGAATATGAGCTTCTCTCCTGCCCTGCTCTCTGTTCATGGCCAAATAAGCTTCATTGGCGTAGCTTTCCCACAGCACTGCCAGTGGCCTTGTGAAAATGATAATTTGATACTCAAATAATATGTTGGTGAATGACAATAGAAAGGGAATAGGAAGCAAGGCAGAGCCTCTGTTTCGGCTATTTAGCCCTCTCATTTCTGAACATTTTGAGCTTTAGAACATTTGTCTTATCAATAGGGACACACTTAACCTAACCTAAATGTTTACATATGTCCCTATTGTTATTTATGCTGTGTGTGTGTGCGTGCGTGCATGCACGTTTGTTTGTTTGTTTGATTTGTGTGTGTGTGTGTTTGTTTTCTGTGTTTTTTTCTGAAGTGATCAATATCATCTCAGAGCTTGCTCAGCATGTAGTTGGCTTTTAAATCCACCTTGCAGTTTATGCTTGCCTGCATGTTTCTGCATGTATCTGCAAGGCCTTTGGCATGCGTCTGTTTCAGCAGTTGTGCTGTTCTTCTCAGTAATGCCATAAAACCATAGGGAAGTGCAGATGATGGGTCTCACTCTGGTTATTTGGTACACCGCTCTTTATATTAGCAGGAAATCAGCTTAAAGGGTCCTGGGTTGAAGGTTGTTTTCATTATGCTGTAGACTTTTCAGATGTCTTATAATGTGAAAAAACTGAAAACCACTCATGATTTACATGTATGACCACACTAAACCCAAGTACTTGCATGCTGATACTAGGGTAATGTTATAGGTATTACACTTTTGTGGGGACCATAACATTTTATTAAACAGTTAAACAACATCCAAATGTTGTGTGTATTTAGCATTCCTAGATACTCTATTAATGACAATGTTACATAGAAAATGTTATTCATGTTACTAATGATTTTCACTATAGCTGTGGTGTGTTTTGGTTGCACAGATATTTGTAGGCTACAATCTGTGAAATGTTTTTATTTACACATTGTATAGGGGCAATTGAATCATGAAATAAATACAGATGTACTTAAATGTCTTGATTATACTTAACTTGTTAGTTTATTCTGTCCAGGCTGTCACTAAATTAAATGTTTTGTTAAGAAATAAGAAAATCTCATTTCTATGATTTAAGAAACGCTCAGGTATACTGTAGGCTACGCGCAAGGTGTTGTCCATACTGCCTTTTACGAATACCTTTTTATGCATTAAACTGATACCCATTGAACCCTATTACTATCGCTGTGCCGAGACGTGGGTATAGGACCCCGTTCGGAATACTATTCACGGATATCCCCAGTGATCTCTCATCAGAAAAAGGCGTGTCATTTCCCAAATCACTGTAGCAGCCTCTTTGTCCTGTTAATCCGTTGCTGGCGGTACATATGGCGGCTGCTCCAGTCAAGCAGCGTACCGGTGGATCCAGAGCGCAACTGCCGCCGTGTTATTACGAGGGATACCTCGAAAAAAGAGGGCCGAAAGAGAAGGTGAGCCACTTCAGTCGTGCATTTCTTCTGTCTACATAGACAATAAATATAGTTGATGGGCTACTCCCGGAATGCTGAGTATTAATTCCACATGGTTTCTATAAGTAACCATGGGTAGCCTGAGAGTTCACTGCATGGGCGAGGCGGGCTTTAAATCCCCTGCTTTTTACAGATGAATGCAATATTAAGTCCATCCCTGTTATCCTAATGATAATGTTGCTTCAATTAAACACTTTTTTTCTTATCGAGGAAAATGCAACATTCGTCTCTGGCACTGGCAGAAGCACTTGCTATTTAGGCTAGACCATTTTCGAACACCTTTCGGTCTTTGTAAGTGCGGCACTACTCGTTAATTCAATTATTTTTTTAAATAATTATTATTATTTGATTGGTGCAATTAATTGATGTCGAATTGCAATCGGTCACATTCGCTGTCGTTCATTCCTTGCCATTCCAGTGACTTTGCCAGTGAGAAGACGCCACTGTCTCCGACTCCGCGTCAATGGAACAATCGGACGCATTGTAGCCTATATTATCTACTGCCAAGAGAATTTGGTGTTGTCATCCTTAAAACGATCCCACATTTCCTGACATGCCTATATAGGCTATGTGTGTGTCTTAGTGCCCTATTCAGCGCTAAAACATTCTACAGACTATATAAGGAGACGCTGACATGATTGTATCATCTTTATCTGAACATACCCAAGTGTCATGGACTGCGTTACACGCGGGATCAATGTGTAATATTACAGCTACTGTAAACATTTTCTATACGTAGTGTCATGACTGTCTTAACTGACAGACTGAGCGCGTTTAGCTAAAGGCATGGCAAGGACGTCCATTTCACAAAAACAGCTGATATTGGGCCAAAGGGGGTTCAGGTGCAGGATGTGTAAGGAGGCTGGGCCTGGGTCAGATTGGGAACAGCTGTGGCCCAGCGACGAGTGTGCTCGGAGCCCCTAAGGGAGCTGTTTGGGCCTTTTGTCCAAGAGAGATGCAGATTACAGAGAGCTTCATGGGACTGGAGGAGATGATTTATGATTGGGTGCTTTAGATATTTACAGCGTTTTAGCTAGCTTTGGAGTGTGTGACCGTCAATGTAACTCTGCAAACGCATTTAACCCTTAATGTTATGTAGCACATACTATGATTCAAGCAAACAAAGTTAGGACGTAATACGCCTATAAACATCTGGTCAGTGTCAGTTGTTTTATTTATTTACTTAGTATGCCACTTTTTGTAGTGACTCGGCAGAAGTGATGGCTCTCGCAGATAGGCTAGGTAATGCCCTCACCATCTCTCTCTCTCTCTCTCTCTCTCTCTCTCTCTCTCTCTCTCTCTCTCTCTCTCTCTCTCTCTCTCTCTCGCTCTGTATAACAGGGCCATAGTCATGATGTCAACATTGCGGGGGTCTGGGAGACCCCCAAACAGAATTTCAATACATTTCCTGCTATGCAAAATAATGACTAAAAACCACAAGTTAAGTTAGTCCACGCCGCTAACAAAAAATGCAAAACCACCAGGACAGGCTATGCATGGGGTGAGGTGAGGCAGAAAGAAGAGGTGCCTGTCTTAGTAGTCTATTCCTGAATCCTGTCCCTTTCAAACTATGTTAAAATTGTGTGATTAGCTAGCCTAGAAACCTAGACGCACGCTAGCGGCAGCCAGGGCTAGTCTAGCAACTCTCCGTTGGCTTGTGAGGTTGGAAAATTAAACTTCTATCAGGCCAATCAAATCGTGTATAGAGTCGTTAGGCGGGCTTAACATAATGATTGATGGCAGAGTTGCAACGGTTTGGCTTGAATTCCCTGCTACTTGAAAACAAATAATATAATGTTGCTGTTGGCAAACAGTGTGACATGAGTTAATCTTTTATTAAGTTGGCAAAAGTTTGAACTAGCCAACTAGCTCTGGTGGGAAACGCATGGGACTCCTCGCGCTGTCCTATTGCCTGCTGAGGGAATTTGAAAGACAACTGATTATCCCGCCCCTCGCACTGAGCACTGCGAACGGTGAGTGCCCAGACCCTACATTTTAATGTGGGTCTGGCTCGTCAGGCTAGTGATTAGCCGCATGCACAATACAATCAAAATAGGCCTACAAATACAAATCTTATAGACTACAGGTCCAAACCGTCTTAGTTAAAAAAAAAGAAGTAATTAGTCAAAGAGCCATTGCATGTAATGTGTGTGTGTGTGTGTATGTGTAATATAGAGGTTAACAAAGATACTCTAGTTTGTCATTTATTTTAAGATATACATTTTGGAGACAAATGGAGTCATACCATAGGTTTACTGTATATCCAGGGATGGATTACTGAATGGGCCTACTGGGCCCAAGGGCTCAGGGGGCCCTGAAGCCCAAGCCTCTGCGTGAAGTTGCTTCTTCTCCACCCTTCTCTTCTCTTCCACAAAACTCACAAGAAGTCATCATTTTAAAGGGTAATTTTTCTAATTAAAAATGTTCTGGGGGAGCATGCCCCGGACCCCCTTACATCTTAACTGGGGGGCCTTTTTGCATCTGTGCCCAGGGGTTCATAATCTATCCATGCCTATGTCTGTCAAAAGTTTGGAATACCCTAATTGACTTAACAATTGATTTGTGGTTTTTAGTAATGATTTTGCATGGCAAGAAATGTATTGAAATTCTGTTTGGGGGTCTCCCAAACCCCACCACAGCTTTGGTCCCCCCGAAAGGACTACGGCCTTGCTGTGCTACACCTTTCAAACAAGTTTTGTGAGAACTGTACCGGTAGCTTTTGCGATATTGTTGACAAGCCTACCGCACCACAGGCGTATGGTGCAGATGGAAGCTTTTGATAGCGCACATCAACTAACGACTACGGGCCTGCTGTATAAAAGGGATTGTGTTGTGCAAGTCAGCTAATAGACTGCTGGATGAAATGTTGAAAATATGACTGACAGTTCTCAGATGATGAGGTATTTTGCTTATTGTTGAATCTGTCTGTTGTCATGCAGGTGTCTCGACGGCTGTGGACATGTCTGTGTGGAAATTCACTGTATTTCTTCAACAACACCAAGGACACACATGTGAGTTAGAGAGGGTGTCCAAAACAGGTCTTAAAGAGTGCAATGGCTTTTACCAGGGTCTCAAACTTTTTTAGCATTATTGCAGCTGCATTGGTAGGAATTCGGAAAGGCCACTTTTCATTTACCTGTTCATATGTGATTTAAATCTATGATTATGTATCTCGGCGCATAATTATATGCCTCTCTGTGTGAAATAGTATGTGGAGAAGCTGGACCTGAGTGGCTTTATCTCATTAGCGGATGACTGTGGTCGGGACAGAAACCTGGAAGCAGCGCGCCTCAGTCTGCGCTTGAAGGATGGAGAGACCAAACTGACAGTAAGGCTCTGATCCATCAGGACTGATTACCACTCTGGTGCAGGGATGAGAGAAGACATGCCATCATACCATTGCCAAGGGCTCTCTCTCTTTTTCACTCTCACTCACTCACTCACTCTCTCACTTTCTGTCTTTGTCTCTCACACACTTTGTCTTTGTCTCTCTCTCTCTCACTCACTCACTCACTCACTCACTCACTTACTTTCTGTCTTTGTCTCTCACTCACTCATTCACTCACTCACTCTCACTCACTCTGTCTTTCTCTCTCCCTCTCTACTTCCACTCATAGCTCTTTGTGTTGTGTTTTGTCTCCTCACATGAAACCCATAAATGTATCTTTCATGTAGCAATCCTTACTTAATGTCTCTTTGTTTTGTCTTTCCCTAATATCCTCTGTCACAGGCATCAAATCTGGAAGCACGTGAGCTCTGGAAGGGATTCCTCTATGCAGTTGTGGAGGTCAGTAAATGCTTACTCTGTTTTCAAATACCTTCAGATATTTTAGTTGCTCAAAAGTTTGTACTTTTAATAGTTGTTGCGATTTTGGAAGTGGAAGTAGTATAGAATTGTTATTTTTTTGGAATATTTAAAGACATGAGAGTATTAGGGCCACACATGAAGGAAAAAAAGAATTGTGCCATGACGAGATTAAACTCAACATGTCGACTTTACAGTTGACATGTCGACATTAAATTCAAAATTTCGAGAAAAATCATGTCAATTTTAATCTCGATGTATCAACATTAAACTCGAAATTTCAAGAATAAAGTTGACATCATATTTAATCTCGACATTTCATCTTGACATGTCCATCAAAACTAGTTTGGAGAGAGAGCGACCGTTCCAAAATCCACTCCACTGAATCCGGACTGTCAGTCTCAGACTCAACAAAATGCCTTGTGTAGCCCAGATGATTTTGGTGAAATTGTACCAGAATTGTTCCGGGTTTAGCAACAACTATACTAACTATTTTTGAATGTCGGGAATAATGACAAAATGATATTTCAACTTTATTCTCAATTTCGAATTTAATGTTGACATGTTTAATCTTGTCATGGCAAAAATATTTTTTTCTTCATGTGTGGCCCTAATACTCCGTCGGAGTATTTGGCCTTGGTCAAACATTGTAACATTTTTTATTCTAGCTTGAGGTTGGGTGTGTAGCTTCTCTAGTGATGTTCAGGGTTAAGCCTCTTGCCCTGTGCCAGAAATGAATTTGCCAACTGGTAGTAAACATGTTTTTTTTTATGGGCAGTCATGGGGACAGCCTCTATTCTCTGATATTGCTCTGTTGACATTCTGGTATTGGGCTTGACTAATCTACATCAGACGAGCTTTTCATCCTCTATTATGACTTTGCAAGCCATTCAATCAGCTTTTTTCTCTCTCTCTCTCTCTCTCTAGCTTTCTATACCCAGCTCTCTGACTCTTCTTCCCGGCCAGCTGCACATGCTGAAGGAGGTGGTGGAGAAGGAGAAGCTCCGGCGAAAGACACGCTCCCTCTCCCGTGCGCCCTCCTCCCCCCTCTCCCTGCCCCTGGTGGGGGAGATCCCTCCGTGAGTCTGCTCTCACCCTCATCTCCTTAGCCTCCTCAGGGTGTGTGTGAGACTATGGTACTCTGAGAGCTTTCCAGAAGCGCTTACTAGAAAAACGGTTTGTTACGGTCATATATCACTGTTTTATTGCATTTGAAACCAGCATGCTGGCTTATCATTCACCCATAGCACGTGAACTTTGTCTCACGTTGCGGTTGTGACTGACTGTGTGCGAGCGCGCGCATGTGTGTGTGAGTGCACATGCGCGCATGTGCGTTTTGTGTTTTGAGTGTAGATGCAGCTCAAAATAAAACTAACAGGGCACTCAGGCTCTAAGCACTTATAAAACACAAAGTTGTTTTATTATTGACCCAGTCCAATGTGCCTGCTGTATTGACATCAGTGTCTGATTGTACATGCAGCAGCATGTCTGTCTGTCTGTCTGTCTGTGTGTGTGTGTGTTATATTGTAGACTGTAGAGGAGCTGTCGTGCATGTGTGGTGGTGAGGTTGTGTGACAGCTGTGTGCTGCCTAGGTGTTTTCGGCCTGTGTCGCGTGTGGAGGCAGAGGTTTTGCTGGAGAGGTACCCTGACTGTGGGAACATGGTGCTCAGACCGGGTCGAGACGGAACCTCACTGGCTGTCACCACTAGACAAGATCTCAACGGGTAATGCCCTCACCATTTCTCTCTCTCTTTCTTTCTTTCTTTCTTTCTTTCTTTCTTTCTTTCTTTCTTTCTTTCTCTCTCTCTCTCTCTCTCTCTCTCTCTCTCTCTCTCTCTCTCTCTCTCTCTCTCTCTCTCTCTCAGCTGCAGTCTCTTAATTCTATTTGGTTATATCTATAATGCATTTTATCAATCATTTTGTCAAATTTACCACAATATATTTTGCGGCCATTTCCTCATATCATCATATCAACAGTGACTTAATTATATACTGAGACAGACCAGAGTGTTGGCCTCTCCTCCTGGTCTCATTTTCTCGTGGCTTCCTCCCCTAGGTCTGTCTTCAGGCACTATCGGGTTACTCAGAAGCAGCAGGGAGGATATGTAATTGATGTGGAGAATCCGGTATGTGCGGTTGTTTCACCCGAGTTGTATGCAAATAGTATCAAATCATCTTCTTGACTATATTGCTGTTGTAGACAAAGACCATATTTTCTGATTAGGTTACACTGCTGTCCATTTTTTAACCCTTTCAACTGATTATTGACATTATTTAGATAATGCTTTGTAGGTTACTTCATAGAATAGGTAATGTTGTTGAAGCTATCATTAGACACTAATGTGTAGTTATGGATTATTTACTATGCATGACATCTTCGCTCCATAATATCATTTAGGCTAACTAATTCTCTGTTTTCTTAGATCCCGTGTGAAACACTCTATGATGTTATAAACGCTCTTGTGGAGAAAACATCAGGGACCCTGCAGCCATTCCTACTGGAGGAGCCTTACGAAGAGAATATCAGTAAGCCACAATACATATGCACCAATGCAGATCTCATTCTACACAGAGTACATTCATACATGCACACAATTGCATGTGCATTTCTGGATCCTCCTTTTTGCATTTAGTTGCATTCTGTACATTAAATCATATAAACCATTAATCATGCAAAACTGTGGATCCATGTTGTTTTAACGTGTTCTTTACAACTAAGCAACATGCCCCTTTTTTGTCCTTCAGCATTTGTGTCATCTAATGATGAGAATGGGGAACGAACACTTCACTGTGTGCGCGGTGGGCCACCCTATCGAGGCCCTGCTCTGCCACCGAAACAAGGTAAGCATATAATGATGATCAATGTTACCAGCCTCAATATGCATATTAGTGTATGTGTGTCTCTGTATGTTTGCATAAGCTTCTGCACGTGTGTTTGTGATGCTGCATGACTGTTTATGGTCGAGTATTTACGAATGGCCGAGGCAGCTCGCAAAGATGAGAGTAGGAATGGGGACAGAAAGAGTCTCAACAACTGAAGCATTCACAGGGGGCCAAGTCTGTTACTGAGCCAAGGCTCAGGAGGAAATGAATGAAACCAAAAGTTTGTTTTGGCATTTTGGCACAGCGGTGGGCTTCCTGTGTGATATCTCATTAGCCTTTTCCACTCACTCCTTTCATTCCAAGCAGACTTTCTTTCTTCCTTCTTCTCTCCTCTGTGTTCTGACTGCTTGCTCTCCCACCTTTAATTCAGCAGGGACAGACAAATGGTCGCCGCGGCACCAGGCGCTCTCCCAGAGTGCGTCTCCCCGCTCCTTCTCCCCCACAGAGACGCCGCTGAGCCCCATGAAGCGCCTCACCCTCTCGCCTTCTCCTCTCGCACAAAGTAGGTCATGGACATGGACACTGGTTTTGCCTTTCACAAGGAATAAGTCACACATAAATATAAACAAACACACGCACACACTCTCAGTCTCTGTCTCACATACACACACACACACACACACACACGCACACACGCACACATGCAGTATCCTTGACTCACTCAGACCTTAAGACCTCATCGACATATGCTATTGTTAACTCTTTGTACACAAACAATGTCCGGTCTTGCCTAGAGTGCCTATACACTCAGTTACACCCTCTTTCCTTACTCAGACAGACTGTAAACACACACAGACACACACACACACACACATACATACTCGCCCGCTCACTCACCCACTCCAAATGAATAGGGGCACAATGGAAGCCTTGTGGCCTAGTTTCTGAAACAATCCGGGGGCAGGACGAGACTGTCAGCACAGGCAGACGTCTCATTCATGCTGCCTAAGGGCCTACTTCCTCATCCCCAGTCAAGACTCAGTCTTCCTCTCTTCCTCTCCCCTTCTCTGCCCTCCTCTCCTCTCCTCTCCTCTCCTCCACTCCACAGGCTTCACAGAGGAGCTCAAAATGAAGCTGGAGAAGAGACAGAAAACCAATCAGGAGTGAGCTGTCCCAGCTGGCCCCGCCCCTAGCTGCTGCTGCTGTGCCACTCAGCTCTCCTCTCTCTGCCAGTGCCTTCTGTTATCACTCTGTGTCAACGGGATTTCGTCAGACGTGGTGCATTCTGGTGAACTCTAATTCAAACTGTGGTGCGGTCTCTTTGGAGGTTCGGATAACAACTACAACAAAGACGATAACTACAGCCAAATACCATTTGTGAGATCTGGTCAACAGAGCTCCCCCAGGTGTTGGAGAAGATCACTCAAATTCAGCAGGTTTACTACAGGTCAAAGCTCTACCAGCAGCCACTACTCTGCAATATATACCTCTCACTGTAAAATCTTTTCTGTCTGAACAGTGACCTGTCCACCTGGCATTCAGGATGAACTCCGGATGCCCATGATGACACCTCTGGGACAGAACTGGGCACCGTGTCTGTGATCTGACGATAGAAACTGCCACTCTGCAGAAAAGGGCAAACGTTGTTTATTTTGTCTTTGGTAAAGGTCTGGACAGAAAAAAAGAAGCACACAGAGAACCAATCAGCAGCATGTGGCCTCATTTGATTAACCACTGAAGTGACTGCTACTAACCACATCTTCCATCGTGACCCTCTAACTAACTATGAACCACAAGATACCTTAAAAGGATAGTACTTAGTCGTGTTCGTCCATTACATTTGTGTTGATGCCCAAGCTCCTCTCTGGTTGTGGAGTTTTGTCTGATGTTTGTGTTTGACTGTCTACCTGTGCATGATCCTGTCTTTTGCATACATTTGCTTCTTTTTGTCCTTGTTTTTGTATTATTTATAAAAAAACAGTGTTATTTATAATGTCAAATTTATGGTTGAATTAAAAAAAGGTTTTCGCATGGGCAGCTGTCAAATCTTTATGTTTTTACTATGGACTCCAAAGATCAGAGCAAATCTACCATCTCATTGTCATGTAAGAAAGTTTACTTGGGTACATTTCAATACATGTGTGAAGACATTAGGTTCACTTGAGCACATTTTTGTGAACTAATTAACATTGTGCATTTTCAGATAATTCCTTTATAAGTGACTCTCTTCTAAATCCACAAACTTACTTGCTGTAGGCCTATATCTAATGATGTTAAGAAATCTGGTATGGAAGTGTAGCCTGTAATTTTGCTACTCCATATTTACCTGCAGGGGGAGACAGAGTGCATAAAATAATTATTGTTCCCCAGATGGTTGGAGGATAAAAGTGATGTATTATCTCTCTATCTCCTCAGCATGTCTGCACCAGTCTATGGTCTGCACCCATCTATCTGTCCCATCTTGTTATCTCTACATTTTTCAGAGTCAGAGAGACACTTTCTTCACCAGCAGCTATCAATACAATATTAACCTGTATCCTATCAAATTGTGCGATTATGCAGATTATGCTGTTTTAGGTCAAATGGGGGCAAAATTAGATTGTCCTAAACCATGTTCAGCCTGAGCGTCACATGTGACAGTGTCATTGTCTGGTACCTAATCACTCTTCCCGGCACTGGTTTATGATACGTGTGTAGACATTTGATCTTATTCCAGGCACTCTGTGGCCATTGAGCCACAGCTATTGAGCATTAGCACCTAGCAGCATTTGGATTCCTTTCCATACCCACAGAGGCCCCTGAACATGTTGTCAGTCCCTGGAGAACTGTGGAAAGCCCTCTGTACTTGTCATTGTCTAATTAGTCTTTTCAGCGGTGAGACAAAGCCCCCTCTACCCCTTATGTGTTGCAGACTGAGCAGGACCTGTGTAACTTTGGCGGGAAATCAACAGCTCAAGTGAACAGACTGGAGTGGGCGTGTTCTTCGACTGGATAACATTTAACAAGTGTCTCTCATTCATTTTCTCTATATTCCTTTCTTTCTTTCTATCTTTCTTTCTTTTGTTCTCTCCCTCTATCTACTCTTTGTCTTACTCTTACTCTTTCCCTCAGCAATACTACCATAAACACACCCATGCAGGTACTTGCACTTGTCGGGGTGCCTGTCTCTGCATGTTGTTTGGTTGTTGCCGACTGGTGAGTGTTGAGAGGCTGAGTGGCCCCTCCTCTTGTGCTCCACTCCGCTCCATTCAGAGCCCAAGCATACCAACGCAGCACAGGCACTCTCAAAGGGCGTTCCTGTGCTAATGATTGCAAGATTTCTTGCAAAGCCAGCAGAAGTAGGAGGTTGGGTCATTTGTTTTGAACCACATTTTTTGACAGCCGGACTAACCTGATTCTACGTTTCTCTGCAGATGATAAAGAATGGGCAGGTCAGTACATTCTGTTTTCCTCTATCATTGTGTCCTTTTTTAGTATTTAAATTTTATTTTATTCTATACTTATTTTACACCTGTACACACAAATTAGAGGAAGGTTCTTATGTCAAGGTGTGTCTACTTCCGGAGGCTTGAAGTCACGGAAGTCACGGCACTCTAACCAAATTCTGCACATTTGGTTAAATAACATTTACTGGACTGGCATTTACTAGACTGAATTACTGAATGGGTTTCAGGCATGCTTACACAGCTACTTCAGTTAAATGAATACTTTAAGATGAACAACAGCTTT
The DNA here is from genome assembly GCF_017589495.1 of Alosa alosa. Classification (NCBI taxonomy): domain Eukaryota; kingdom Metazoa; phylum Chordata; class Actinopteri; order Clupeiformes; family Clupeidae; genus Alosa; species Alosa alosa. Next base: position 35,229,718 of record NC_063189.1, read on the forward strand.
AACTCTTATTGTTTGAGAAACAAATACGTTTCAAGTAGTTGTCTCTATAAACATGTCACTGCACTTTATGCTCTAAATTAAATATAGACTGTACTCTGTACAGTCTGTGGACTGTAGACTGAGCATATAAGGGTTGTAGTAGCCTCAGTACACAATCTTGGTAATGAACCTGCACAACAGTTGCCTTTTTTCCAGGTGTGTCAAGTATGTGGTAACCACTTATGCCATTTTTAAAATCTGGATTGCTGTTAGTGAGCTTGTGTGAGTGTGGCCCCTCCTAGCCCAAGGCGAGAGAGATGTGAATGAGGCATGTTATCATGTCAGGGGCGCAGCCTGCATTCTTGGACATGATGGAGCTCATTTCTGCTATGCAGCTCTGCGGGGATGTGGATCCAGGCAGAGGGAGAGGCTGGATGCAGAAGAAGTCGCTGTAGTGTTGGGCAGAGGGGCAGAGAATCCCAGATCTCCAATTAGAAAGTCACACAACCATTGAAATGGCCCTGCCTTAAAAACCAAAAGGCAACAATTTTATCAGCAAAATTCTGTAGCTGATGTTTTCAGTAAGGTCCCACCTTTGAAGGTTTTAGAATTTCTTACTAGCATAGATTTTTAAAAACATATTTAAGCTTCTATAACACACAATGCTCTGGCCATTAAACAGCCTGAAATTTGTTTGCTGAAACAAACAAACAAACAAATATACATTGACAAAACATCTCCAAAAGTACATAGAGATATTTATTCTGTTCATGACCTGTTTAGCTCTATTGAACTGTACAGTGGAGTAAGTTGTAGTTCTGTACTGTTAGCAGTTAAGTGAACAGGATGTGAGTTTGCCACATTCTGTTCCATTGCATTAACCACGACTGCTAAAAGTGTCTCTACAAGACAAATGTCTCACACTTATATTTAGCAGTGACAGACACATCAACTATATTGAGTTGGACTCCATCTGGAGAAAATCAATAATAGTTTAAAAGGTGACATGAAAAATTGATACTTGTATTGCTGATGCTCCTCACAGTTTTCATGCAGGAGAGTAGTGCATGTGTTGATGTTTCTAAATGAGTGGAGACCACTGTCTCTGTGGCTTACAGTCTCAGCAGGTGTTAGGGATTTGTCTCCTGCTAGACAGAGAAGGTGCAATGCACACCTTTGTGCAAAAGAACTAAAGTTACCTGGCAACGTGTAATCACCTTACAGTGGCAACCAGCACATTATTTACCAATCATAAAATGCTCTTCATATCCACCTCTAGTGATGCAGCAAGGATTCTTTACTTGTGTTTTGAAATGTGTTGTTTGCAGCTCATAGATTGTTCAAGAGACTCTCCTTTGAGCAGCTTCATCACATACCGAGGTGCCTGGCAGGCTGAAATCAAAGTCCTCCTCGCACCCCATGAACAGCTCTCTGACCTCTCATTTACATCTCTATAGCGCTGACAGATATACTGCTGTTAGGACCGAGACTCCTTCAGCGTCCTTTCATTGCCTTTTCTCCGACTCTCCCTCTCTCTCTCCGTCTCTTTCTCTCAGATGGGCTTACACAGGTCCCAGGCCTTTGAAGCTGTGTCTCTCTCCTCTCAGCTGTATATTTTACCATGGCTTGTCTTCTGAGCGGCTGTAGTGGAGGAGTCGACTGCCTGCGTCGTGCCCTGAATCACTGCTTTATCCGGAGCCACAGCTTGCCGACGGCTCCCAGGACTTTCACTGTGCCTTTGTCCTGGACTCACTAATGCTGCCAAGCCATGTACGTCCTGGCCGCTCTGTTTGTCCTCTACCTCTTCTGTTCAGCTCTGACGTCCAGCCAAGGCTGGCCCTTGGACTGTACTCCCCGAAAGACCGTCCCTTACCACAGTAAGTGCTGAATTAAGTTTCTGGTGTTCGTAGTTTCTCACATTTTCCCAAACTGACTTCAAGTGGTCCATGGACATTAGTTGTTATTGACACTGCTGTACAACCGGTTGGTGGATATGTTTCCCTCACGGGATCAAAAGAGTATATATACTTACTTAGATGGCTTCAGCTGCCATATCCCGGGCAAGTAAATCAGCACTGACTGATGGGTTTTTTGTGTAACTAGGTGACAATGGGAAACTGTTCAGGGAGAATGACGTGTGGAACTATACCACGATGGCCCTCAGAGAGGACCTGGGTCTGATCTTTCTGGGAACCAGAGGAGCCATTTTTGCCCTAGACATTAACAACATCAACAATAAGAAGGCCTCAGTAAGACCATCTGAGAACTACACTGGCATCAACACTGAATAAAGAAAAAAAGAATGAGTCTATGTTTTGATCACCTGTAATTTGCCTGTGTGTGTGCCCTGTGCTGTCTGGGTCTTCTTGCCTATCCAGTGCTTAACACCTATGGCGTTGCTTTGCCTTTATTTGGCTGAAGTGGTTTTGTTGACTACAGGCTCTGACTGAAATTCATTACCTTACATGGTCATATCTGAGATAACTTATTTTTTTGGTGTTAACTGACAAGGTATGATTGGATAATAGGATACTGAGGAATATGAATTGGAATATGAAGCATCCCTTTCTAAACCATTGTAAACCATCTGTAAACCGTCTTTGCTTCTTCAAAATAATGGGATTTGTGCTTTTGCCCTGTTAAATAATTCCAGAATCCACAAGATTTTTTTGTTAAACACCTCTGACTGTATGAGGGAATTATAGCTGAAATCTAGGCTGTGGTTATGATGTAACAGATCTAGAGCATCTTTTGTGGTCACTGTGCAGGTGAGATGGGGTGTGACCGAAAAACAGCAGAAAGAATGCACATATAAAGGAAAGGACCCAGAAGTAAGTGGTTGCTGTAACAAAATTCTATGAAACAGTCCTACTGGAAAAGGCAAACGCCTAGTTTCTGATTGTCTATTATGTGCATCGTCTTCACCAGATAGATTGCCAGAATTACATCCGCATTCTGCATGGGACAGAGGATGGCAGGATGTATGTGTGTGGAACCAATGCCTTCCATCCAATGTGTGATTACATGGTGAGTTCACACACACAAGAAACATGGGGATGTGAGAGTTTAATGGTTTAGTCTCATAGTTCTCACTTCTCAAGTAGCACAGTTTTCATCACTATTGTTAGCACTATTGGTAGCACATTTAAAGCAGCCTACCTCTTGTTTCCTGTTACATTTCACATGTGAAAAAGGGGAGAGGGGCGATATTTAAAAAAATGGTCAGTTTAGATATCTATTTTCTTCTGTTTCTGTGTACAGAAACCGTACATTGACAGCACATGGGTTTGACAGAGTACCCATTAGTTTTCCCCTGAAATCTGGGATGCATGCCGTAGATATATTACTGCCTCAGGGTCCATCTGAAATGCGTTTCACATGCAGGCCAATGTTCCCACTGTCATTTGATTCTTTTTTCCAGAACTACACAGATGGGCAGTTGATAATGCATAATAACCAAGAGGATGGGAAAGGGAAATGCCCCTTTGATCCCTTCCAGAGGTACTCCTCAGTGTGGGTTGGTGAGTACAGATGGCCCCGCCGTCCACAAATGCCCTGAAATATCTCTCAAGACCTTTAAGAGCTCATAAAACCACCCCCTCTCTTTCTCCCTCTCTCTCTCTCTCTCTCTCTCTCTCTCTCTCTCTCTCTGGTCTGTCAGATGGAGAGCTGTACTCAGCCACCTCCATGAACTTCCTGGGCTCTGAGCCTGTGGTGATGCGCAGTTCTGAAGACCCCATCCGCACTGACTTCAAAAGCTCCTGGCTCAATGGTGAGATGGAGCACCTTTCTGAGCAATGTTGCTGAGCAACCACATAAGCATGCGATCTGATTGGATGGTCATGATATTTTGCCCACTGATGATTAAAATACTCAGGAAAAATATGCCCAATATCAATGGGAATGTACCCAAACAACAACAAATAAGAGAGAAGAGTGAATATTCAACCGATTATTTGTCTGTGTGTCAGTGCTGATATGAAGACAACATGCATGCGAGGAGAGTCCCTGATAAGATCATTGTTTTATGTTCTGTTTTTTTAGCCACAAAGTTTCATCACAGCTCTGTCAGACCCATTTCTCTATAGGCTACCAAAGAACTGACAGGAATACCAGTAAATGCATGATCAGAGACTTAACCTCAAGCTTCTCCTGGTTGCAGAGCCTAACTTCATCTACATGGACCATATCCCCGAGAGTGAGAATAGCCCTGATGGAGATGATGACAAGGTCTATCTGTTCTTCAGTGAGACCGCTGTGGAGTATGACTTCTACCATAAGCTGGCTGTGTCTCGGGTAGCAAGGGTCTGTAAGGTACTTCCCGCACAAGCTGTAATGGCCTACTACTGAAATAAACTGTGGTCAAACAGTTCCTTGTTACACATATTTCCACGATTACACCGTTGCACCGTTACCCTTTAAACAACAAAGTGTGCAGTCTGTGATTCTGGCAAGAGGTTTTTGATATTTAAGTGAAATAATCTAATTGCCCTTCCTTTTTGTGCTCCTGCAGCAACATGTTGATTGGCTGGAGTAGTGTATGTTTTTGTCTGAGCCACTTTGTTTGTTTCCAATTCATGCGAGGACTATTTATGAGCATTGGTATTTTTTGAGTGTAAACACAAAACACGAGCAATTTACTGAATTTGACAACACAAATGTATCGAATTAGAATAATATGAAATACAGTTCCAGTGAATTGTATTAATGACAAGTCAGTTGAATGGTTATTTAAAACAAAAAAGTTTTTGCAATTTGGCCTGACATGCTTACAGACCCGTTTCCTCTCTTTCCCATAGGGAGACTTGGGTGGACAAAGAACCCTTCAGAGGAAATGGACATCTTTTGTAAAAGCACGTCTGGAATGCCCTGTCCTGAAGTCCCAGTTGCCTTACTTAGTGCAGGATGTTTTTCGCGTGTGTCCTGCTGGCTGGACTACATGTGTATTCTACGCTATCTTCACCCCTCAGATGTACGTGGGCCGTTTCAGTTTGTTATTGTTGACGTCTGAGTAACAAATAAGAGTCATCGTCAATTCACTGAATGCATGCCTCCCCATGTCTACCACTAACCGTAACGTATTCCCATCAGTTTGATGGAGGGCTGCTTTATAAGCAGTCTTGCGGACAGTCTCTCACACTGTTGAAATAGAGCTGAAGAACTGTTAAGTGGTTTCGGTGGTAAAGACAAATGAATTGTTTTTGTTTTGGCAGGCACTTTTCAGACCACTCAGCTGTGTGTGCCTACAGCATGCATGATATAAAACAAGTGTTTACTGAGGGAAAGTTCAAAACGCCTGTTACCGTGGAAACCTCTTTTGTGAAGTGGGTGATGTTCAGCGGCGATCTGCCCACCCCTCGACCAGGAGCGGTGAGGCTCGCTCGCCTGATACGTTGCCATTCCCCAACCATCCCTGTCCTTCTGATTTAGACCTATTTTTTTTTGCACTGAATGTTCTTTTATGTTAAAATTGTCACCCTAAATCATTCCACATTTTTATGCTCCATAAAAGGCTGACTACTAGATTGCTCTGCCCCTGAAAATGCACCCCTGATGTATTGTCAATATATCTCACTGTATTCATGTGAATGGTTGTAGTGTATCAATGGAGCAGCACGTAAGCAGGGCATTACTAGCTCTCTGGATCTGCCAGACAAGACCCTGCAGTTCATTCGAGACCGTCCGCTGATGGACCAAGTGATAGAGCCGATGAACAACCGCCCACTACTGGTCAAGAAAGGAGCCGCGTTCACTCGCATTGTAGTAGCCAGTGTAGTGGCTTTGGATGGAGCTACTTACCACGTCATGTTTATTGGCACAGGTGTAGATATCCACATACACATTGTATTTTTCTGTTTAGAAGTTTGGAAGTCATATTTACTTTAATGCCTTGTGTATTGGGTGTTAATGTGATATGTGTGGAGATTATATTATGATACCACTGTGTGCATATGTTATAATATTTTATTATATTGTCATTATTATTAATATTATTATTATCAAATATAAATGTTAAATGCTTCTACTACACCACCTGGAGTTTACTTTCTGTCCCATAATCTGTTAAGAGAACAGGGTTGCTGTGGCCAAGTTAATAAGAAATGTGATCTCTTACAGCGACTGGCTCTGTGCTCAAGGCTGTTAATTATGCTGAGGACAACACTGAAGAGACGTCCATCATCGAAGAGCTGCAGCTCTTTCAGTCCTCGGAGGCAATCAAGATCATACGTCTCTCCAAGAGCACGGTACTACATAGCTACTGCCTTACAATGATACACGGTACTACTGCCTTACATAATAACGATACACAGTACTACATAGCTACTGCCTTACATAATAATTAATGTATACAGTATGCATGGGTGGGTGCACAATGTATCTTAATTTTGGTGACAAATTCGAAAAAAATATGTTTAATCCAAATGATTTTGAATGTCAAGTAAAAAAACAACAGCAAAAAAGCACTTAGATGTTATTATTTGTATGATTATGATCCGATGTTTGTGACAGTGTGATGTACCAGTAACTCTGATTTTCACTGCATGTTCAGGGCCATCTGTTTGCGGGCTCTGAGGTAGGCGTGGTGCAGATGCCCTTGAGTTCCTGCGGGCGCTACACGTCCTGTGGGGACTGCGTCCATGCCCGGGACCCGTTCTGTGCATGGGACCTCGCTGCAGCGCAGTGCATCTCCCTCAGCCCAGTGGCCACTCAAGCAGACAGGTACCAGCTGCCAGCAGACACACAACACACATTTCCCCATGTCTGTTGTGGGACTTGCACACTGCTTCCTTACGCTGCATTTAATCAAGCTCATTCTCCCTCTCTGATTCTGTCCCTCAGTAAGCTGATTCAGAATCTGCAGAATGGAGATGCCTCTGGCTGCCCCCCTCCAGGTAGTATACTTAGTCTGCCGTTGATCTTCATTACTTTATTAAACCAGCAATTAAGCTCCATGATAATTCTGATAAGAACACGCTCAAAGTAACTTAAAGTGTGATTGACAATACATTTGTGGGAATGGTTTTTCAACAGTGATGCGAGTATAAAAGTGTATGCCCGGCTAGAAAGACCAGAACATGTGAAATGTCTTGTTTTGGACCAGTGTCTTGGGCCCGTGTCCATTTAAACAAGCAGCTAGTGGACGAGCTGATATGTACTCCATTTTCTGAGAGCCATTATGTATTGTGGCTTTTCACCTTTGCAACTGAAGGAGGGAAAGATGCCTGTTCTAGATTTCACTAATGATGCATCATGGACACTTCCTCCTTGTCCTTTCACAGAGATGGCCAAACTGGTGACCCGCACCTTTGTGCCAGGCAACAACGTGAAGCTGGAGTGTGAGCCCATCTCTAACCTGGCAAAGCAGGACTGGTATTTGGGCGATAAAACCCTGGTGCTCTCGGACAAGTACAAAGTCCACAACGACAGCCTGATGATCCTCAACGCCAGCGCGGCCGACGCGGCCAACTACTCCTGCTGGTCAGTGGAACGCTCCCATGAGCATGAGTACAGGTGGCAGAAGGCCAAGTACCAGCTCACCCTGGGGACCAATGGGGACGGACGATGGGTGCTCCCCACCTCCCCTCAGGCCCAGTCCAGCCGCCAGCATCTGGTCAGCTTGCAGATCTTGGTGGTCTTACTGTCCGTCATGCTGGCTTTACTAGTTGCATGGAATTTCTACAAAGGCCATTTGACACTGCCCTGTAAGATGGGACGAGGACAGGCTCACACGAACAGCAGCAGAGGTGAAGTGGCCAACACACAGCAGCCATTGCAGCATACCGAGGAGAAAACCTCAGCCCCGGCGGGTAACCGTAACAACAACCACGCCAACCTGGAGAACACCATCTCAATGGATGGCCATGATGACGTGTCTGTTATTTAAGTTCTGGGGGGAATTCACTCATCCCACATACATTTTTATAAAAAAAAAAAAAAAAAAAAAATGTTGAGTCCAACAAAAAGGGGCCTTTTGATTTTTTTTACTTTTTCGTACATTACTTTTTGATTTTTGCTAGATTAGATGAGGGTGTGCATTTGTTCAAGAACTTTCATGTTGGAAAAAAAAAAAACTTTACAATTTCACCATGGACATTATCTTTGAGCGGTATAAAATTACTGACTTCTGTAGGGAAAACAATATATAATCATTGCATTTGTAAATGGATTGTTTCTTTTTTTCTGGTAAGATATGTTTTGTTATAAGGTGGGTTGAGTGTGGTGGTGAATTGTGAAGTCAATGCTGTGAATGGTTAAACAAGACTTAAATTATTTGAATCATTTGTCTGAACTTGTCACTCTAATTTTGTAAAATATAAAGCAACTCTACAAAAATCCATAAATTCCAAGTGCCAGCACCACACATTTTGTTCTGTGTCTTATTTCAAAAACACTTCAACTTGGATAAGAGATTTATGACCGAAATCTGCAGAGGTGCAACACATATAAGGACAGGCCTCGAAAAGATTTACAAGTGAAAATTTTAATTACAAATTTAGAAAACATAAGTATTACAATGTGGAGGAAAGGAGCGAGATATGGGGCACTAGAAGCAGAGCTGTACCCCCTCTTGGTGTTGCCATAATGCTTTACTTTACCCATGAATTGTGACTAAAGGCAATGAGGATCTAGCTGCAAAGGTAGCAGGTACAGTATGCTGCCCAGCACTGCATTGCATCTGAGCAGAGGCCAGTTTTAGAATTTCAAAGCCACCTGAGAGGTTGACTGCTGATCAAAGCCATATTTTGCAAAGAGGACATTTGAACAAAACATAACTACTGTGCTGAACATTCTAATGTTTTGCATCCTCTGTCCCTTCAGATACATACAATACTTCCTATCACATAGAAGGACTGAGTCACAAACAGAGCCAGCCTTAAGTTTATTACCGCTGCAACATAAAATACAGTCTCGTGGTCCACATGATCTATCTCCTGTAACGGTACCTTTTGAAGTGGAACCATAGCTGGAATATCCCATTGGCAAACTGGCATCGGAAACCGTGGCGATGCGAGTACTCCCACTCACGGTTGACAATCTTGAAGGCAATGTCCTCATACGGGGGTCCAGCGTGGAAACGGAGGATGCCAAAGTCCTTGTTGTCAGGGCTGGGCTCCAGGAAGTACTGCGGTGTGGACCGCTTGTCGATGAGGTCCGGGTAGAAGATGTTGAACTTGTAGCCCTGCACAATCTTGGGCGGCGGGTTGTCAAAGTCGTAATGGGTCTGGTTGTATTTGTTCCACTCGAAGCCGGTGTGCACGCGGTTGAAGAAGCGCGGTTTGCGCGGCCGGTACTTGTCTGCCCAGAGGTACATCTTGCCCGTGAGCGGCAGCTCCACGCTGAACTGGGCCTCGTCCGCTCCCATGCCCTCTTTAGCACGGCGCACAAACGCATCCTCAGCACTCTCACTGGCATCACCTGACACAGGACACAGACAGGAGACATGATCGGGGTTAAAATAGATACAGGGATGTACAGGCTAACTGATGAGCAAGTTGTCATCATTGTTAAAGGCCCCCTTGGTAGGATTAGCTATATTTCCCCCTCTGCTGGAGCAGTTGTGCATTTCAAACTGTGGAAAAAAAGTAACGATAAAGCACATGGATTTGTTTACAAGCTAGCAAAACGGTTGGCAGAACAATGTGGATGTTACAAGGTAAGAAACGTTCAAAAAAGTTCAAACTTTTATTTGGGAGCAAAATTGTGTTAATCGTGTTTGATTTCTTGCAGCGTTACGCAGATCTGGTTAAACTTGATACATGTTTGTATTGTAAACATGCATCACCTTCAGCCAGATATGTGCAGCACTTCAAGAGGTCAAACTTGATATATACTGTAAGCATGATGTATGTACGACTCAGAGTATGTTATATTTATGATATATGCTGTAGGCATGATGTATGTATGACTGAAAGTATGTTATATGTATGATAAACACTGATGTATCGACGGAGAGTATGTTATATCAGTGTTTCCCATACATTGACTTATTTGTGGCGGCCCACCACAATATCAACATTGACCACCACACATTGATTTTCCAGGTTTTACTAAATTGTGCTTAAATCTGGTTAGCATCATAACAACGCTGTGCTAATTTGTTAAAAACTGTTGCATTTAAGTTAATTCCAACCACCTACCACCACAAATAGAATTTAATTATGTGGGAAACACTGTATATGTATGATATATATTGATGTATCGACTGAGAGTATGTTATATGAATGATATATTCTTTTTTTATTGTGACTTAATTAAATTACTGGACAAAATCCAGTGATTTAATTAAGTCACAATAAAAAAAGAAGCATCCTAATACAGAACTCATATTTACCTATATATATATATATGATTATATTGTATATGATATGTACTGTAAGTATGATGGATGTACGACTGAGAGTATGTTATATTTATGATATATACTGATGTATCGACTGAGAGTATGTTATATGAATGATATATACTGATGTATGTACGACTGAGAGTATGTTGTATGCATGATATATGCTGTAGGCATGATGTATGTACGACTGAGAGTGAACATGTGAGCTGCACAGGTACACCCACCTGTGACCTGTAACTGGCGGCGGGCGAGATGGAGGCGATGCAGGTCCTCGTCCAGCTCGATGACGTGAGCGTCCAGCGGCAGCTCAGAGTTCTGCAGCAGCACCGGGCTGTAGCGGCCCGAGTCGTATTCCGCCTGGCTCTGTTGGATGAGGTCGTCCTCTGTGAGCACTGACTCAGTCGCTCCACCCTCCTCTCCCTCGCCCTCCTTCGCTGTTGATGTGGATGGCCCGTCCTCCGCCTCCTTCTCACTCCTCGGAGCTCCCTTGTCCCCCTCCTGGTCCTCGTCGGAGGCCCCGGGCTGCGAGCTGCGGGACGGCCCCGCCTCGGCTGATGCCGCTGGCTGATCCTCTTGCATTCTGGGAACCCAACAGACAAAAACATGTCTTACACAAGAACAGGCAGTCTGCAGAGACACGGAAGCATAAGAAACACATCAACTGTGTGTATCGGTACGCAGTTTTCATCCTCTTCCAGTTTCAAGTCCTTATATGCTTGTTATGGTGTAGGAAGAAAGACAGTGAGAGAGATCGAAAAACAAAGAGAGAAGCCAGCTCACTCTTGATCATCTGGCTCCTCTTTGATGATGGGGAAGAGCGGCTCACTCTCCACTCCTTGCTCCTGTTTGAGTTTGTACAGCTTCTGCCTCAGCACCTCCTGATGGCGCTCCCTCAGCCTGCAGACACCACAAAACACACTCACACTCATTTTCACACACGGACTTACACACTTCCCATAGCACTGTGGGCATGTGTTCGTAGCCAAATTCACTGACCAATCTTCTTACGAGGAGCAAAAGTAAACATACTTTTTGAGACGACTGAAATCATGATTACATAATTGAGATTGATAGAACTAAAACACGTGTGTGCTTCCTCGATCATACCAGTACCTGTTATATACCCATTACACAATATTATACTAGTCAATTGCACTTGTCAGTTCATAACAGATACATGCCACATAGACATGATAGGACTAAGCTTAAAGGTGGCCTTTGTGAGACCAAGCATGATGTCCCCCGGTGTGAATGCATGTCACTCACCTGGCACGAGCCATGTAGACGCGCACCTGCTGCAGCAGGCTCTCCCAGTAGCCAATGTCCAGGTTGGAGCCGCCGGCGTGGATCTTGGTCTCAATGTTCAGGTGCAGGGCCTGCAGCTGGCTGTAAGTCTTCCCCCTGAACACCAGCTGGACGTCTGTGCTGACTGACGTGTTGATACCTTCGCGGCGGTCCCCTGGGAGAGGGTATGACACAATGGCTTAGAAACAACAATGCAAAACCTTTTACCGAAATATAACACGTACTATCTTGTGAATTATGTTTAATAACATTACAAGTACTTTTACATAAAGAACATTTTCCATATATAATGTGTCGGAATATTAAATGGGTTAGCCTTTATGTGCTGATGTTGACAGTACCAGGTCCTTTGCCTGAAGCTTCTAATTTGCGAAGTTTGCTGATTTCATCTTCTGTGATGGTGGTCATGTCCCTCCAGAAATCCACATTCTTGCCTTGCTCCAGCTCCATGTAAATCTGTAAAATCACATGGAAACCAGATGATAATCATTTCATATGAGCGCCTGCTACACATACACGAGACCACTGTGTACATCTCTGTAAAACCACGGGCAAATAAGTGGGCAGGTCAAAGACAGATGAACCAAGAACCCCCTGATGCCATTCACAGAGACCTGATTCATGACGGCCTCAACAGCATAAGCTATATACAGACACACACCTTTATGTCCTCCAACAGGTCATCCATGTCGGTGACGGTGAGGCCGTTAAGGAAGGTGTATGGTTCGTGCATCTCCACAGCCAGATCGTCGTCCTCGGCACTGATATATTTGGCCAGCAAGTCGATGGGCTTCGCCCGACCATCCCGGATGCGGATCTTAGACCTGCATGCACATCAATGCCCCAACATGCGTATAACAGTCAGTCTCAGGCAAGTTATTGATTTTGATAGGATTGAGCGTAGTGAGGTTCCAGGGCAGTGGGTGGCTTACCGGAGCTTGGCCTGGTGCAGGTGGAAGTTGTCCTCCTGCTCGGCCCACGTTTTGAAGTGCTCTGCCTCCTTCTCTCTCTGCAGCATCTCCAGCTCCTGCTCACGCATGGCCTTCTCGCGTTCCCGCTCCAGACGCAGCTGCTTCACCTGCAACATGCGCACCCCAAACACACCACTTCAGACCCTCAGACTGAACACACCACTGACACATTATACACAAACAAGGTTGCACATTCTAAAGTAACTTCCTCAGTATTCATGAGTAACAATACAGCAACAACAATAGTTGCAAATGATATTACGTGCAAATTACCATCACATATAAAAATGCATTAGACTAGGTTAATCATTTGCATCAAGTTTGCAAACCTTTTGAAGCTCTCTGCGATTGTCCTCTTGGATGCGTTTGTTTCTGTCCTTCAGCTCTTTCTCCTTCAAGTGTGATATTCCTTTCAACTCCAAAGCCTAATTAAGAAATCAAAAAGAAGCTTGATGTCAAGCAACACAGTGCAGTTCTTTTACCTCAAAAGAATGGCTTCAAACTGATTCTGATGCTACAATGACTATATGCCAAATCAATTCTCTGACATTGCCAATCCAATGATCAGGTAGGATTATGAACCTTTTAGTTGGTTTTGGACTGTCTTCGCACTAAAAGGCTTTGATTATTGACGACACACCAAAGAGCATAGATATCAATTTGTTCACAGTGTTGCTGTACTATTTAAAAGAGCTTTGAAACCACTCCTCTTCAAACACATTCTTTATATTGCTGCCTTGAAACAATAAAAAAGGACATCAATTGTTATATGTGACTCACTGAATACTTAATATGATTACCAGTAAATCTACAAACTATAGGTGAAATCAAATACCTTTTGCCATTTGAAAGTTCCCAACAAGTTGTTGTCACCAAAAGGATTGTCAGCATTTGTATAGCCCATGTACTCCTCACTCCAACCCATCTTCTCTCGTTTCTTCCTCTCTTTAGCTTCTTTCTTAGCCAAGCGTCTGGCCCTTTTCTCCTCAGGCGTTTCAAGAGCTTTCATCAATTCTCTCTGTTTTCTGTTCTCTTCCTTTGCACTTTGGGCCTGAGACTCCGACTTGCCACCCCTGTTGGATTCATCGGAGGATGAAGAAGAACCCGACACGGATCGTTCCCGATGATCCTCTCTGTCACGACTTCTGCCATCTCCTTTCCGGCCTCTGTCCTGCCTTTTGTCTTTGGTACTAGAGTCGTCGCTCCTGTGCCCTCTTCCTCTATCGGGACTTCTCCTCTCTCGGTCTCTGTTCCCCCACTGTCGCTCTCTGCTGGGAGATCTGCTGTCTCTATTGGCACGCCTCTTGTCATGACTACTTCCTTCACGGTGTCGTGGTCTGTCCACGCTAGAATCTGACCCAGATGGAGATACACTTCTGCTTCGTCGGGCATCTCTACTAGACTTCTTCTTGTTCTTCTTCCTCTCCTTTTTGTTCTTTCCCCTGTGGTCATTTGACTCTGCACTATGAGTAGATTGAAAACGGGGGTTAGCTGAAATTTATATTAGTTAAATGTTTCAAGTTTATTGCCATGTTCTCGATAATGCCACATCATTTATCAGTAGGCCGAATTAAACTCAAATTAGACTCTAAGGAATCTCACATTTATAGAGTGAAGTCTGAAGTGAAAAAGTGAAAATGAATAATTTTGCTCTGGTATAATAGTCAAGCACTGACTCTCTCTTATCTTCACAGAGAGGTAAAATCCAGAGGCAGGCCTGGGAAGCAATAAGACACACCAGCAACAATGTTCTCAAAAGCTTCAAAGTGTATTACAGGCATCACCAAGTGTATATCAGAGTAAAAAGTTTGTTTTGGTGCACTGGTGACAGTCAGGATAATATCTAACTAGCTAACTAGTAATGTTCAGGAGGTACTTGATGAACGGATAAATGTCCCCGAACATTATTAAGGTAAGATTATAAGATCATTAAGCTTTAGGTGACTGTGTTTGCTGGATTGCTGACTAACGGCATAAGTTACTAGCAAGCTAGTTACAACTACGTCTGTTAAACGTACCAGTTGCGTTTTTTTTGCTTTTGAATTTATTGCTAACATTAGCTATTGATAGGTGTAAACTATGGCTAACATCGTGAAATTAATGTCACTTCTCTAAGGTGCGCCGTGCTTGGCTGTCACCCGTCAAACGTGTCAAAATAAGTTATAATCTGATATTATTCGCTATCCGATTTTATGGACAATATGTGCACACCTCTTGATATTATTTTGGACAGTCCCGCATTTGATTAAAATCTGCACCCTCAGAAAAGCAAGCACGAATTGGCAAACGAAAAATCTCCGTGGAAATATCTTTTTCCCTGCAGTAAAACCCTTCAATGCAATTCATACTTTAACGTTTTTCCTTAACTAAGGAAATCATTTAAGGTATTCTGTGCAACATCCTCAGATAACAATAAACAACGCTCGATAGCTGAGAATTTAACGTTAACCTTACCTGCTTCTGTTTTTAGATCTTGGGCTTGGACTTCTCTGCCTTCTACCGCTGTAGCGGCCTGCGGACCCACTGCTGCTTTGCGAACTGTCGCTCTTGGACCGCACTCGTCTTCTGGTGTCTTTGCCCACTGAGGAATTTCTTCTTGACCTTTCATCTGAAGATTTAGATCTACTGTGAGATCTTTTCCGCTCTTTATCAGTAGAACGAGACCGTGGTCTTGATCTACGACGGCTGGACTCCATTGCTTGGCTTCCTCGAGCGCTTTTGGGTCCTTAAAGATCTATCGTCGCGTAAATAGGTTGCCTATAGTTGCATAGAAAGATATTCCGAATTTCTTGTGGTGTATATGGTATTTGAGTGGTAACATTAATTCTAGTATAGTCTAGATTTCATTTAAAAAGAGTGTTTTAATCATTACTAAGGCCATTACTGAATTCGTCTGTACCAGGAGACCTGATTTCAATCAGGCATATATGTGGTTTTCCACAATGGGACTTGAACCAGCACTGGACGCGGTAGACAATAGACATTATCTTGCTTTAGCCGATTTGTCTACTGTCTATGGATTTGGCCTGTTAAATAGGGAAATTTTAGAATGTAATGCTAAAAAGTACACTGAACATCCTATTTAACTTAAATAATTATGCAAACATGGATGCTATCTCAGAACAACGGAGGAACTAGGAAAAAAGAACATACGGAGCACGGGAGAGGACATGGTGATCATGTGCGAACAAAAATAAAATAATCGTTCGCATGTTTAAAATAAATCGTTAACACGTTAGTGTGGCTATCACAACCTCCAGTTAAGTAGCACCAGAGAGGGTTAAAGTTAGTAATCAAGGATCTTTGGTAGCACTGTAATAAATACGTAGTAGGCCTAAGGAGGCTACTCCTGAGACAAATGGGGATAGGGACAGGAAGTTAGTCTGCTTGTGTAGTAGGCTAGGCTACGTTTCCTTGATGAGCCTGTCACCCGACTGAAGTGATAGGCTAATAATATAGGCTATGAATGGGTGAACAAGATTGTGAAATTGTCCCTTCGAAAATTAATCTAGGTGTAGGCCTACCACACCACCTGAACATTCAAAATGCCAAAAATAGGTCAAAGAGATGTAGGCTAACATGATTCAGATCCCAATCACAATTTCTGTTCCTTGGTCTAGCCTTTTCTTAAGAAGAACACATTTGTTAACCCTGCAATGCATGGAATGGCAGAGGAGAACATGTCCTTATAAAACATGCATCTCCCAACACAAGTAGGCCTACTGTATTTATAAACACCCTCCAGTAATAGGTAGCACGGGATCACAATTTTCAAACAGTAACATGTGGTCTGTTAATAGGTCCAGGGTCACAGAGTTTGACCAAAACCTGTAAAATTGATTAAAAAAAAAAACATTAAAAATGAATTTTCCTTTTTCTACGTGCAAGTGGCTAAATTTTGTTCAGCAGGTCCGGAAGCTTAGGACCTCAGGTCCTACAGGTAGACAGGTCAGTACTTAGTTTGCTTACATACAAAGTGATTGCTGGGTCTGCACCCACTTTATTAAATGCTTTAATAAAGGCTTATGTTACCCCCGGCTGCTGCACTCGTCGTATGGCACTGCCACACCCACGGCAATCCAGACTTTAAAAAAAATATATATCTGTGGTCCCCCGATGGTGGAACAATCTGCTAAGTCTCATCAGAGCAGGGGCGTCCCTCTCTGTCCTCAAAAAAACTCTTGAATACACAACTTCCAAGAATACCTCCTCTCCTAGCACTTCCTACAACCTCACACACCTGAGACAAACTCTTCCCTCCTCTACCTCCGTCCTCTCCACTTATGTCTCTTCCCTTCTCTACCTCCTCTTCTACCACTTCTCCTACCACACTTGACTAGTACTTAATACAGTACAGTATGTGGCCACCCCTATCCTCTACTGACAGATGCAGTGGTAATTCCTAGCTACATGTACTCTCCTCTGAATTGTAGCTTAAATGTTATTCTATTGCTGTAGCTAAGTGGTTATGGGTCATTCTTGGCAAATGGTGCCATTTGAGGATGTAAAGTAATGTTAAAAAGTAAAAAGTTTAAAAGTGTGTGTGTGTGGGGGGGTACTGAAAGTAGAAGTACAAAATACTAGTAAAAGCTTCGAGGCCAAGTGCGATGACAACCCCCTCCCATAGCTTCCCAAGCTCACCTTATCCGGCCACAACATCCACCTCTCATCCTCAGTCACAAACCTCGGTGTCAGAATGGACCCTCACCTGACTTTTTAGGCCCACATTAAACATCTTTGCAATACCTTCTTCTTCCACCTCAGGAACATTGCAAAACTCCACCCCATACTCACTCTCCCCGATGCCGAAAAACTTTCCTGTCCACTGTCCACGCCTTTGTCTCCTCCAGGCTGGACTACTGCAACGCACTCCTCATCGGGATCCCCAGCAAAAACATCCAGCAGCTACAGTACATCCAGAACTGTGCTGCCAGGATCCTGATGGGAGTGCGGAAGTACCACCACATCACGTCCATCCTCAAATTCCTCCACTAGCTTCCTGTCCAGTACAGGATTGAATTCAAAGTTTCCCTTCTGTCCCACCAGTCCCCCCCATTCCTCCTCACGCCATCTCCGCTCTGGACAGGCCAACCTCCTCCAGCCTCTGAGGACAAGGCATCAACTATGGGCGACCGCGCCTTCTGTTCAGCTGCAGCCAGTCTGTGGAATGCTCTCCCTGTCCATCTAAGGGCCCTACAGACTGTGTTTTAAAAAAGGCCTTAAATTCTTATGCATAAGCCCCATTTTGAGTATTTTGCCCGACATTGTACATCATCTACTTAGGAGATCATTGCTCCTACATACTTTGGCCTATAATCAAATGCCTGACCTCTTTGGGAAGTTTAGGGTGTGTTCGAAACGGGTAAAGTTGCTACCTTTTAAGATATCTAACTGGGGAGCAAGGCAGCAAGTGCGGTTCGAAACCGAAAAACTGTAGTTTCTCGGACAACGATCAGAACTGTGTGATGTACTGACACAGAGTTACAGAGGCTAGAATATTATTTTCTCATTCTGCCGGATAACAAGCATCTCTGAACTGACCACATTTCAGCCCTCTAGGTCACTTGAGATGAATTATGTGCAAACGTAGATCAATGAAAACTACTCATTTTAGACCATTATTTTTTTTTTGTAAAATGCCCTATGGAAACTCCCCATAGGACTTTTGGTTATCCAAAATGCATACTGGACAATCAAATGCTTACTGCATATGAACCCCTTTGTAGAAGCATAATCTTGGTCTCAAATGAAAGGTAATACATTGAAGTTTCATGCTTGCATTTTGATTATACTTCAGGGGTTCTGATATGGAATGACTACACTAAATATGGAATAATTACAAAAAATTATAAATCTTTATAATTTCTATTTTTAATTAAATTGGTGGATACATCTGCATAACTAATATTGGATCAAATGACATGAATATTTAATTTCTATGGATTCTTGTGAATATTTCAAGACCCAATATGCTATATCTAGCATATTGTTAAAACCCATCTTTTTAGAAAAGTCTAAGAGTGAGTGGAAGGCAAAAGACCAGATATAAAAGGACTTCGAGGAAAGAGAAAAGCCCCAAAATGTTCGTCTTCTAACTCCGAGCCTGTAGGTGGCAACTATTGTATCCCTGTTGGTCTGCATCAAGGCAGCTATAGTTAGAGTAAGAACTGAAGGAGTCCAGTGTTATTAGGTGAGCCTAGATCAGGAAACATCACTAGTGCTGTCATCACATTTATCAAAGAAACACAATTAGCAAATAGGATTTAGTTGTTTTTTTTTTTTTGTTTTTTTTTTTTTGATATTTATTTATTTATTTTTTATTATTATTTATTTTATTTTATTTTTTAATGATTTTCCTTGAAATAACATCCAATTGATTGCATCTCAGTCCAGTAGATGGCGGTAATACACTTTGCCTGTAAACTGCCATAAAACCTGACAGAAGAAGAAGAAGGAGTCCAGTGAACGACAGATATGTAGCATAACCTTAGACAGGTAAACAATTCATACAGAGTAACGTTTTTATATTGTTTGATCAGCGTTGTTTATGCTGCAATGGTTGTAACACAGTGTAGTTGAACAACAGGAAAGTGGATCGATTAGCCATCATACTTGATAGCAAGTACACAGCATAATCTGGTCAAATTGTGGAAAGATGTCGGCAGTACAATCCCACGTTGCTCTTATTTTGGATGACTTGGCCAAAAAGGCTGTTGCTGAAATCATTACATTGTTTGATAACACTTTTGCTGCATTCATCGAAGAACTTTGTAAGAAACAGAATGAAATCGATCACCTTAAAAAAAAGTTGGTGTCACCGCAAGATGTGAACACGGCGGGAAACATCGTGCATGAGAAGCCTTCCGTGTTGTCTTATGGGGAATTTTCAGTCAATCTCCAAACGCCGAATGAACAAACTGATTTGGAGCCGAAATCTAGTTCTACCGTAGTCACTCAGTGGGACTTCCCTGATGAACAACAATATGATTTTGAAGGTAAGGAGTTTAGGTAAGCCATAGTCTAACGCTACGCTTTGGCTATTGTTTTTTTTTCTGGTAGCAGAGACAGAGAAGTCACACACAGAGCAGTCCAATGTTCATCATTTCAGCATAAAATACATTTTTTAATTAGAAGCATGACATGAAAAAGTACCACTCTAAGGTTTTATTCAAATTAACTTCACATGATGTGTGATTGTACTGCAGGGGTCAATGATGATAGTGAAACATCTCCGTTGACTGAGGAAGAGGTGGATGACACAGCAACAGTGTACTCGAGGGATCCTGTTGATTGCACCAGGTCTGAGTATGGGGATGGTGAATTTGGTGAGCTGGAGTTTGAATTGAAAGCAGCTGAGGTGGACCGATTAACAGAAGAAGCAGAGTCGGGTACGCTGGTGTTGCGCCATAGTCCAACCTCTAACATTCATCACCACAATGCAAATTCATCAATACCAAGAAAGAAAAAGGTTGGAAGACCAAGGAAGTCGCCCAAAATAGGTGTTGGAAGACCAAGAAAGTTGCCCAAAATTGCTGTTGCAGAGACCACAGAAACAACTATAGCAGAGACACAAGAAGTTGAGAGAATCCCAGCTAAGGATATCAGAAGAAGGAGAAAAGTAAAAGTAACCTCCACCATGACTTGCCAAGAGTGCAAGCAGGTTTTTTACCGTCCAAAGGATTTCATCAAGCACCGTTTTAGTCACAAACAGAAGCAGCTACTGACCTGTGAGTGGTGTGGGATCACCTTCCCTTTCCAGAGCCAAATGCAGAATCATATTCGTATTCATACAGGAGAGAGGCCTTTCACCTGTAATGTGTGCGACAAATCCTTTATTAGCAAAGGCCAGCTTAAATCACACATGTGGTACCACAAGTCAAAGGAAAAAGGGGAATCCTGCAGCCTGTGTGGGGCAGATTCCTTAGAATCACTTGAAGGCTACACACTTAGAAGACGTTCCACAAGACCATGTGCCAAGTGTGGCAAGGCCAAATCTGTGATTTGAGAAAGATTTGGTGAGTTGGTTATCCGGACCTCCAAAAATCCCATTATCCACTGAAGCTTGATAAATAACTGAAACGTGTAAATGAATTGTGTGTATCTTTCCATTTCTTAGTAATTTCCTTGAGACAATTGCTGCAAAATGAATTGATTTGATACTTTGTTCACTCATTCATTTATTTTTTATGAATTTCTTTCCGTCGTTTTCACAGGTGTGTTAACATTGACTGTAAGCTCAAGAGATCTTTCTTTCTCATCTAAATTCATATTAAACTAGAATGAAACTCTTGTTATGTTTGTTTACTTTCTGCAAAGATGTATTGTCTAATCAGTATATCAGCTGTCTAAGAAATGTTAATTATTCATCTCTTCTGTTTACCCATGTACAGTACATAATGAATTGTCAGCTTCCCTGATGGCAACCTAACTACAGTATTGCAAAAGGAACATAACCTTCAGCAAGAACTAGATAGCAAATCATTATTGCTAACCAGTGCTACACTTGGGTAAGGTTATACGAGAGTCATTCCGTCTCCTTTCACCCAATGCCTCTCACCTGACCATCTCAGAATTTCCTGAAAAAATTCTAGTAAAAAGATACACTTTTTAATAAGAAAAATCCAAAATATTAACTATTAGTCTACTGTTAATAGTTTTCTCATTAAAAAAAATATTGAATGAGGGGCATTTTTTTGGCATCATACTCTGAAAAGCCCTTTTTAAACAGCAATATCTGGAAAACTATCTCACCTGTAGCCTTCACAATGTCTACAGTCAATATCTGTTACTAATAGCATCCAGACATGGAATGTCAGGGGTGCAGCTCAAGTATAACCTAGAATGGTAGGCACTCTTAACTTCTTCCAAAATTTGGCTTGGTGAAATAAAATAGCACATTTGAAGAGTTGTTGAGCCCCCAGTTTTTCAGATAGAATACTTAGATTTTACAGTAAGCGTCCCTGGTACCCGGTTAAACACTACACAATTTGGTCTCTTAGATGATGATAAGTTTCACAGATATTAAGGCTCAAAAATGAAAAAAAAAAAAACCTCTTTGCCCAACTTCAGAGCCATAGTCCAAAAAACTGACAACAGGTATCAGGTCCAAACATACTTTTTTGAATGATCAAAGTCTCGTTTTTCGAAAAAGTTTAAGTGCCCACCATTCTAGGTTATACTTGATCTACACCCCTGACATTCCATGTCTGGATGCTATCAGTAACAGATATTGACTGTAAATTTGAAGGCTACAGGTGAGAGAGCTTTCCAGATGTTGCTGTTTAAAAATGGCTTTTCAGAGTATGATGTCAAAAAAATGACCCACATCCAACTACGACAGCTAGATTTGGTTAAATTCCTGTAGCTGAAGTGACAACGGCACACAGTGCATGGAATTGTTTCAGCATTAAATAGCTTGTTAGAAGTGTAACAACGTGGAATGAAATTGTGTTTCTTCAAGGTCAATGAGCAAATATAAACATAAAAAGTATTCACCCCCTGGGATATTTCCCCTTTTTCCTGCTTTTGTAAATGTAATCTTGATTTTTTTTTTTTTTTTACCATACTTTGCTATTACAGGGTGGTAGTCATCAAGTGTTGATGCGCATGATTTATTTGGCAGTCATAGTGGCTTTGAAGCATGGGGTATATGGCTTGGCTATTATACATAATCCAAGGATTTCAGTTTTCCTCCCATATAAACACTCCTCATTTTGAAATAAGGCTTGCCTACTTATGTTTTGATACTGACATGAATATTCCTATTCATTCATTAATATGATACTTAATCCCCTTTAATGATGGAAGCCATTTGAAGATAGTGTACCAGACATCCATCTTTATTGAACAACTTTTCATTCAATTTTTCACTCAATTAACAACCATGCATGCCATTCATTTCACATGAATATCATGTAAAATAATTTACAATTTTAAGTGTTCAACATACCATCAATGTTACCTTTGACATTCATAAATCAAATAGAAAGAATAGGAGTGTACGTAACACCTAACAGCTAAATACATAGTTTGTGGTCAGCTTTCGGTAGAATTTCCTGGTCCTGTAGTGGTATTCATACATCTTGGGGCCACTGTAGAGGTATGCATAACCTGCAAAATATTTAGTTGGAAAAGGTTGAAGAATTCTGAAGTTATGATCTTAGGCTAATCAACATCTGCAGGGTAACTTGTAAGACCGTTGTATTAATCCAATTCTTGCATACCTTTGAACATGAAAGCAGCAGTCACTTTTCCAGTCATCCTACGAAAACTAGCTGCCACCAGTTTAGGATATCCCTCATCCATTTTCTTCTGTATTTCATCATAGCTGCAGAGCAGAGCCAGTTGTCAGGATACAGCACAACTAATAGTCACTTTGTACTTGGAATACGTTTGATATGTTGCATATACCTGTAGTAGTGCTTGTCAACAAAGAACAATGTCTTGCTGGTGACAGGATCATGAAGTGCAGCAGTGATGTACTTCACAGAGTTTGGTAAACCCATGCTGGTTATGCTCTTGGGATATCCCTTTTCAAGGACCTGTCCATTCAGCGACCAAACCTTTTGACCTGGAGATATGTAAAGAGTTTCTATAAGCGACACTTGTTGGAGAGAGAGGTATAAACAGAAACTGTTAATGACACTGCATTGTAGCATGTAGTTTGCACCTTTGAAAATGAACACTGTCTGAGATTGTGGATTTTCGTAGGCTGCATCAATATTCTCTGGGACATCAGGGAAGTAGTTACTCATTAGGGTTAGTTGAGGATTTGGTCTCAGTGGATAACTCCGCCAGATGAATCTTCAAAAGGATTAATAAACACTTTTGTTTATGTTATGGTGTACCAAGTTTATAGACATCAGATTGGATAGGTTGATGTAGTCTAAGTCAATCTCAGTACCTGTCCTTGAAGAATATCATCTCTCCACGCAAAGTTGTGACTGCATCAAGCACCATCTTAGGATCACAGGCGTTAGGTGTAGTGGGAGGCTTAGGATCAGGGTCTTCAGGGTTCACATCGATGTTTGGGCCTGTTCCCAAGAGAGTAAACTTGTGTGTTAAGACACCGGATTGTGAGAAAACAAAATCCTAGCTAAACTGTGAGGGCTCCAAATCAATGCTTACCATAAAGAGACTGTATCCCCGTGACGTCATCTGCTGACAACACAAAATTGTCAGGATCTCTGTCAATGTACATCGGATACATGAGGGCACCAAGGTCCTGTGAATGGCCCAAGCCCAACGAGTGACCAAACTCATGGGCAGCCACCAAGAACAATATGTAACCTATGGTAAAGATACAAAGGAACATTAAACATGTTTGTTTCACAAGTTAAGTGTTCAGCAAATATAACGAGAAAAAATCTTAGGCAATAAATTATTATATAGTTATATGTAAAAGAATTTACCACGAGAGGAACGGTAAGTGAAAGTCTCATCATCATCAAAATGTGCATCGCCTCCAGTTCCAGCAGATGGTGCAAATGCATGAGCTAAAGTATTACCTGGCCCATCGAAAGGGTAGAAATCACCATGATCTGAAAGCAGAATAGGAGGCAGAGAATCAACATTTTGCTGACCCTGTGTCAGTTCAAGATGCTACACAATATTGACTGTTGTCAATAGCCTATGTGATGAATGCATATGATCTGATTATCTGATCATTGTTCACACATATTTTAAGCAAAGTTGTAGGTGTGTTAATGTTAATTTAAGTAATTTTCTACATACAATGTGTTCATGCCAGCTAATTTAGCTTTTTAGGTAATTTATCCAGAAGGGTGTGGAAAATCATCTGGGGTGTTATTGATGTTATAAAAAACATGTTTTACCTCTTTTACCAAAGGACACCATGATATCCGCTATGCCACTGTGGATGCGGGTAAATCTCAGGGGGGTAACTTTTGCCCACACTTGTAGTGCTCTTTCAATGGTGTCATCCACTTCAGCCACAGTCATATCAGGTGTGTAGTTTTCAATTCTAAAAACAATCAATGCATTAAGGGTCACCATACATTCAGTGCTGTTATATGAACAAACCAGCTATTTTCAAATGCATTTCACCTGTATGTTAACTTGTTGGAGTTCCATTTGAGCCCTTCACCAAAAATGGAATATTCAGCAACATCAGGAACTCCACAGCGAGGCTTTTTCATGGCCTCCAGAGTTTCAGAGTTCAGCTTTCCCGTCACACGGAGTCCAAGAAACTGTTGCATCTCACGTAGTTTCAGTTCCTGCAGGTTTGTTTTGTGCCAGGGAACTGGATCTTCTGGCTCTTGCAAGTCATAGAATCGTTTCAGGTACCTCTGTAAAAGAGACAGAAAAATGTCAACTATCAAAAGTTGTCAGTGCTTTTGACTGTTGCCAGCCTTCACAGAACTTTCTGCATACTGCACCTCTGCCATGTCCTCATCTTGCTTGTTAAGAGCTGTTGATATTGGACTGGAGTGAGCTGCAATCACCAGACTGAGCAGGACACACAGAGTGGGATTCTTCATGGTGCTTTGGTCTTCCACAGGTTACTGCTGCTCTTGTTTTTCTGCCAGGTTTTTATACACTTGAGCAGGAACTATTAAGCCACTCTGTGGGTTTGTGTCACATGAATAGCCTTTAGTCATCAGCATCCTGTCTAACAACACACCCACCTAATAAAGGTTTGTGACAAAATGATATCTGCCAAAATGCTATTTGTCAGAAACGGAAATATCAAATATGGGCATACTCTGACCTATAACCAAGATGAAGTCTCACAATAGGTAATTTCATAACAATATATTACAATATAACACATTTTCTATACATTCAACAATAAAAAAAAACAACTAACCACATGGAAATGCCTATTTCTTACATTTTGAATTATACTTGACAAATGGACTAAAATTCAAAGAGAATCCCACAGACGGCAGTAAAATAATCAAGAAAACTTGGATGTCAATTACTTTGTTTTGTCAAAGTCCAGATGCAAGCAATTCAGGTAGCACCACATCATTGAAGAAAGGGCCAGTTAGTATTAGGGGTTTTTGATGTTCATTTGTGGACAACAAGGATTAATCAAAGAATTGTGAAACAATCAATACCTATGTCTTGTGGTGAGGAAAATTAGGGGCTAATCATTGGTGAGGAATTATCACGATATACAGAGCCCTATTTCTCATTTTCACTGGCTTACTAAGGCACTGCACCTTGGTTTTCAGATGTCAGTGGTGGTGTCACACAGTGTAAGAAGTGTTTATACCTCTAGAACTTGATGATAGTGTTATGATACGTTATATCTCTGGGAATCTCCCTCTACTCCCAACCCACAAGATCTCGCACTCCTACTTTATGTCATAGTGAATCACCCGTCAAGTCCACAGTATGTTTACTCATGATAAAGAGGAAGTATATGACAGCATATCAGACCAGGGCTGTCTGTGATATACTAATGGACACACTGATTCAACTGTGTTCACCATTGCCTTGCACTACAGTGCCTATAAATGGAATCTTTGGCCTTTTTTTACAATATTTTACAAAAATCTGGGTACTGCATGCAATTTTACTCCATTTTTCTTTGCAAAACTGCTTAAGCCAAAAAAAAAGTTGGAAGGGGATCAGCCAATTTTCGCCAGAGTTACACTTTAACAGGGGTGACTATTTATGAAATAACTTATTTTTGCATTATATATTTTTTAATTAATTAACATTACTTTGTAGAAATCTGCTTTCACTTTGACATTAAAGAGGATATCTTTGTAAATTATTGTAAAAAGTGGCAAATTAAATTCCATTTATTAAAGCAATAAAAGGGGAAATATCCAAGAGGGGTGAATACTTTTTATAGGCACTGTATATGAAACAAACTAACAACCAATGTAGTGCATATGCTAAACTTTTATACCATGGGAGCAAGTTGCCATGCATTGTAATAAAATAAACAAAATAACGTTTATCTCCGCTTTGTTTATTTGTGACAGGAAGCGTGATATTGTGTGATGACGTTTGTTAATAGTGGAAATTCCAAATGCACTTCCCACAAGTGACTGCAACAGTCACTGAAAATAGAAGCATTTACAGCCAAAAGACCTATTATTGGCCCATGCAAGTTCATTTACAGCCAAAAGACCTATTATTGGCCCATGCAAGTTCTTGCTTGGTATACGTAACTACAGCCGTGGCCAGATTTGTACCCTACATTTTTCTAATTTGAAACTTTTTACTCTTAATTTAACAGAAGATTTTAGATAATAAAATAAAGTGAAAATGGCACGAACAAAAATTATGGTAGGCTACCCTTTACCTAATTGTTATGACCCCCTGTGCCCTATTCAGGCCTGTGCACCAATGACTCACACCTGGTTAGAGGGTTTGGCTATATAAGGGGTTGTCTGTCTCTGTCTCTCATATTGCTCAACTGTTTCTATTTCCTCTGAGGCTCTCCCACAGACATCAGCACTCTTTCTTAATCTCTTACTCGTATCTCAGCATATACTGGCACTTGCATTACCTAAATCATCATATTCTCCCCCTAGACATCTTATTCTTCACCACAGTTCTTTAACATGTTTTTATACTTTCAAATATATTTTGGTTAACTTTATTACTGTTGTCTGCATTACTTTTATGCTATTATGAACAATCCATGACAAGTGTGTTGGATAGTATTCAGAGACATTGCCAAAAACTGTTTTCTGTAGTTTCTAATGAAATTTCTATATTTATCAACAGGTAGTTTGACCCATCTTTCTGAGCTGTTTCAACTCTCAAGGTTAAAGGGTGCCTTCTTCAAACAACATGTTTAAGCTCTTTGTTCAATAGTAAGGTTCATATGGTTTTTTCTTAGCCATTCCTGCATGCTTAGTTGTGTATTTTGTGTCATTATCCTGTTGGAGGACCCATAACTTGAGGCCTAGCTTTCTGACATTGAGCAGTGTTTCACTCCAGGATGCCTTGAGTCTTGTGATTTTATTGTTCCAAACACAAATGATGGCACCCTGTGCCAGATGCAGCAAAGCATCCTTCAGCAGTGGAGCATCTTTCAGCAGTGCTGTATCTTGACCTAGAATTAAGCTTGGACTTTGGACTTTGGCTTGGATTATTTTGCTGTTTGTGTAACATTATACCACTATACTTCTTTGCAATCGGGGGTTGATTTTCTTTTTGTGGCCGCATCCAGGGAGGATGGCTAAATCAGCCCGAAACCAAAGTCCCTCAACTCAGCGGCCATATTGCAACGGATTTTGGGCACTTATTTCGGGCAGAACTGCACGTGCGCAAGGCTTCACGAAACCAACCTTGCTCCAGCGGCACATGATTGTCACAATGTATTCACATGTCGACTTTTTTGCCGCGCAAGGGGCGGGATATATTTAGACAACTGCCATATTGGCATTACAAATTAACCCCATGCATTTTTATGGAGGATTTTTTGAGTGCCGTGTCTCCTCATTAGAAAGTCTCTTCTTAAACTTCATAATATTTGCAACAATACTCACAATAACATCAAGCTGCTAGTTTACCTTCAACATGCTGGTCTATATTTTTTCTCCTCAGACAACTCCGCTTTCTTTTTTCAGAAGTGTTACAACGATACCAAGAGACCACATTTTCCATTCAAATAGGCTGAAAAACTGAATACAACATCGAATACATGACAATTAAGGTGAAACAGTTTGTTTGAAACATCATATGATCCAATGACTTGTAATCTGGCCTTTGTAAAATTATACAATATATTGCCTAAACAATATATTTTCATGATTTCTTTGTTTTACATAAGTGTGCAAGTATGAGAAAATTGCTTTTCATTTCATCACTTTTTATGAGTTGTTTCTTACAGCCTCACAGCATGTTTGTTAGTGAATATTCAAGCAAACCATGTTAATATTTAGTCTTAAACGAATGTGTAACTGTAAGGCATGATTAATACAATAATTGTGACACAGAGGGAAAACAAAGATTGCAAAAGAACAAACAGTGGAATAATTCCAGAGGGAATTCAATCCCTATTAATTATAGGCTAAACAAATAGGCAAAACAACGCATATAAGTGTGAATAATTGGAACAAACTACCATTAATTTTCAAGAAAATGCAAGATGTGAGATGTGTTTTGGGCAGGTGGAAGAGCTGGGGATGGGACAGGTGAATAATTGTAAACACTGGTGTCAATCAATGAAATCATCTGTTAGAGGTGTGTAATAAGCCCAGTGGTTACAGTGATTTTAGAATAGCTAAGGGGGCTTAAGGCAAAAAGCAAAGTCCCTACTCTCACTGTTTTTTGTGACCTATATGTCCTTGTAGGGCCATTTGCATTAATAAAAGCATTATCATGTATATGTCATGAAGTTAATGCTTAGAAATTTCAGTGGACTTTGTTTTTTTCTGTCAGGATTTATAAGTGTGTAGTAGCCTACGCACTTTAAAAGATAAGGAGACTTGACATTCCATTATATCTGACATTTGCTAATTTCTTTTGATGATGATTGATCAGTACTGTCTTGTCAGATTGATCATATTGTTTGAGCATATCTGTTTGTTCTTCTCTACTGTGACAGTATGAGTAACATCAAGCTAAGACAGGTCAGAGTAGAATATAATTTCCAACAAATGGGCCTACTGAGGATTCTTGCAAATTAGATCTAAGTGATTTTCTTCCATTCCAATAGATGGCAATATGTAGCCATCCTGGTGATGTTGCTGTCCACGGAAACGCCAAGGAAATCAACATCAACATAGGCTACGCATTTCTTAGCAAATTTTCTGAATTTAAGTGTCTGGAAATAAAGGACGACGTCTGATGAAAACAGTTCAAGAAAGTCGAAAATGTCTGCCAGTACTACTTTCCAGACACAGATAACTGCTATAATGGAGGTTCTAGCAAAAGCCGCTATAGCAGAAATAAGCAAACTTGTAGAGGATGACCATGTAGTAATAAGACTGGAGATGTGTCGGAGAGAAAATGAGATTGAGACTCTGAAGAAAAGATTATTTTTCACAGAAAGAGACCTTAGGAAAGCCCAGCGAGCTGCCATACGCGTGATTCCTGAACGGGTGTCTGTCGGTATCCAGGTAGAAAGACCTGGCGATGGTAAGATGAACTGTTACAGAGTAGCTAGCTAACGTTGCTATTGTATTATTAGTGCGTGTTGTATTGTTATAGGCCTAGCCCACTATGCTGCTACATAAAGCATTATTGATGATTAAGTTGTTTTTAGCGTTTTTTCATAGATGGTAATGCCTGTGTTTTGTGCGTTCCTTTAGAATATCCTGTTGTGAATTCTTACACAGTTACGCAAGAGACCGTTCCAAAAGAAGAGGGGAAAACATCAATAGAAGATCAAATGACACCATTTATACATGATGGGGACAGAGAGGTGTTGCATAATCTGCCTCAGCTAACACACAACAGTGGGGATATCATAGTGTCGGATTTTACATTGAAAAGAGAGCCAGAGGAAGTTCAAGTAGGCCAGACACCCAGTCTTTCAGACTGTGAACATAGGTCTAAGGGCATACAGTCTGATGGTGGAGCAATAGACACACTGGCACAGTCTTGGCCATCCTTTGATGAAACACACTGTCAGGTGGAAGATGAGGATCCAGGCTGCTCTTACAACACTGAGCAGAACAGTTCCTCTGAAGCACACCTGTTCGCTGTAGGCCCCGAGGATGGCTCAGGGGATTTCCCAGAGGATTTACACCTTGATCTGTTTAATTCAGTGTCTGTGAAAGAAGAGGGTGGTTGCATGTCTATCTCTCAAAACTTCCCAGAGACTGTTGTTCAAAGTAAAGATGGACACCCCAAAGAGACAGTGGACATGGCAGCAGTCCAGCCACAGGCACACTCAGTCCCAAGAACAGACAAGGGAAGCACTTCTTTTTCACTCAACATGGCCACACATCTCACAGTGGCTTCACATGGGAGACCCACATTCATACCCACTGACTCACAAACACACACCACACATGCAGCCTTGGGCTCACACATACACACCTCACAGATCTCCTCTCATTCACAGGCCCCCACCAATTCACACACTCCCTCTCCATACACACACAGCCTCCCGCCCAGTCGCCACCTGGTCATGAGACCCAGGACGCCTGGCCTGATGCACCGGCGAAGCAGCATCGGCATGAACGCCAGCTCCCACCACCGCGTTTTCATCTGCTCGCTGTGCGGCAAGAGCTACCCCCGCTTCTGCCAGCTGGAGGCGCACCAGCGCAGCCACACCGGCGTCAAGCCCTACCGCTGCACGGAGTGCGGCAAGCGCTTCACGCAGAAGACGCGCCTGAAGACGCACCAGAGTGTCCACACGGGCGAGCGGCCCTTCAGCTGCAGGCTGTGTGGGAAGAGGTTCAACCGGCAGGACAACTGCCTGAGGCATGAGAGATTCCACAGAGCCAAGAACCCTTCCTCCAGACTCGGCATGGGAAGAGGCTTGTCCAGCTGAAACACACTGTTGACATAGAAGCTGATTTTTTATTATTATTTTCTAAGCATAGGTCTGACTTGACTTAACCAAAATATTTGGTGCAAAAACTCGTTTTGTTCTTTGGTTAGGGGGAGGCTGATGCCCCAAAGGGATATAAGTGGACAAAATCTTACCAGCCTGCAATCCAATAGTAAAGTGCTTAATTGAACAAGAAACATTTTCAGCATTTATAATGGGTGCTTACCACAGGTTTAGAAGTTGTGTGATCTCAGATGTAACAATGAATTGATATTGTAAAGAATAACAGACATATGGGTCAGTCGTTTTTGTTGTGAACATGGAAATGCTTCTAGACCTTCTATAATAGCATATTTTAAGAGCAGTGTTCCTGTGTGTGTGGATATTGATAACTTAGGGGTGTTTGTTCAGAATTTAGAGAGCCTGACATGTTTAAAGCTGCAGTTGGCAAGTATGACAGATTGAGGGGACTTAGCCAACATTTTTTATGTTTACAACTCCCATGCCCCACTACCACGGAGCACCCTCTCATCGAGTTTGTGCTCATCAGTGCGCACCAGACTGTCAGATGTCACACAGCCCTGCTCTGATTGGACCAGAAGAACCGGGAGCTGTGGATTTTTACAAAACAAATAACAGGCTCTAGGTGGAGGTAGAAGTGCGTTTTTTTTTTAAAACCGGCTGATTTATGTTGTTCTGTCGGAGCATAGTGCCGGTTTCAGTGAATATGATCAAAAAAATCTTGCCAACTGTAGCTTTAACAGACAAGAAAGGGGTGAAATGTTTGTACAGTGCATAGTAATTCAGGAACACTGTTTACTTATCATGCCTTTGGAGGTATATTTTCAATTTAAGCCAAGAAGCATGTTATTAATTTTTTGTCAACAAAATCATTTCTACACGTTGAAGGTTGTCAGGTTTCAATAATGAATAATATAAATAAACTAATTTCTGGGTGAAACCCTGTGTGCCTGTATAAGTAGAGGTCATTTTGTAATTCAGCTGTCAGAACAAGACAGAAACAGTGCCTTGGTAAATATAAACGTCCAATATTTTCCCTGCATGAAGACATTTCTGTGCATGTTACTGAATAAAAAAGGTATAAAGAATAAGAGATAGGTGTGTAAGGACGTTTTAGAAAAATTAAAGTCCAGATGAGGACATGTGGGTCAAGACTGAAACAGATGTTTGTGATGTCAGAGCCTTTAATTAAGATGTGGTGTTTCATGAGGGTGCAGTTGATACATAGCTAGAAGTTGTGTTCTGTGCTTTTTAATTAAATCATTGTATCCAGTACATTTCAGATCAGGAGTCCAGGGGAGGGATTGGGAGAGTTGGGGGTAACTCGTCGAGTATGAACCCAGATAGGTGAGCGTAGGATTTGGATACAAACCAGGGCAATGGTGTCTGTTGTGTTGCACACCATAGAACTGCACAGCTCAATCTCAGTCCCCTGGATACTGATTGCGTTACTACTGTGCCATCTGAGAATTTTTGGATGTGATGGCTGTTATAAGAGAAGTTTGCCATGTACAGGGCAGTTTCCTGTGGAGCACCTCTACTGTGTTGTGCTGTCACTCTGGTCTGTTGGTGGGATGTTCAGGATGCTGATCCACCCTCATTTTCTTATTGAAATCACTGGAGAAACAAAACATGATTCTCACATTGCTTTAGTTTTCCAAGGTGGGACATGTATCATTGCTCATGTAGAGGACTGCATTGTCCACCCCAACGCTTGGTTGGTGGGTGACCTGTGGAGGGCCCATAGAATTTAGCAGGTGCCTGAGGTGTGCAAGAATAAGCCTTCCCAGTGTCATAGATGTGATATCCGAGTTGGTCTGTGATCATTCAGTTCCATTGGGTGCACAGACTTACCTAATCCTATTTACCATCAAAAACAAAATGACAAACGAAATGGCAACCTTTTTGTGCAAAAAACATTCCTAACAGATCAGCCTCCGTGAGCATTTCACTGGGGTCATCAAGCAGCCATCTTCCTTCATTGATGTTTCTGTTGAATTATGCCTACAATACCTCCAGAAGGCTCAACAGTGATGTCTGGTGTCCCAGACCCACCCCCCTCCACACTCATAATGGGTTATGGCCATTTATGATGCTATCAGCAACTAGTCAAACCGCAAGCTTTTGATACAGGCAAGTTATGTTATTAGCTTAAAGGTGGATTATGGTGATGCAATTGGCTAGACTACCAAATAAAACGTTTGATTAGTCAACAAGGGATGGGGGTAAATGTCTGGGATCTCAAAATCCTCTTTCCGCATACTGTAGGCTCATAGGGTCTATGCAAATTGATTCAGCCTTGCATCGGACAGATAGAGACAAGGTCAACCCATGTTCAATAGCTGCAGTAGGAGGGAGGAGATATGGAGAAACACTGGGTTTGCTAACAAGCAGGTTGGTTCACAGAGTTAGTTACAGTTACAAACTTTGAGTTAAGTTTCTCACTGGAACGGAAAGCTTGGAGTTTCCCCTATCTCACTGTTAACAAACTCAGATTTTTTAACAATACCCTCTTTCTGGAATACTGCCCAGGTCTTCCATAAAACTGAGAAAACAACACAATATTTAATGTCAGTCAATATTTAATGTCACTTTTTACAAATGTTTCTTCATCATCAAAAGTGCTAAATATGGCTAAAGAGTGTAAAAGTTAGCCTCCCCATTTATGAAATGTTTTGTAACACTTTGTGTTCCCTTTGCCTTTATAACCTCATCAAATCTCTTTGTGTGCCATCTGTGCAGCTGTTTTTTTTTATCTTCTTTCAGCCCATTCCTTGCAGCATATTTGTCCCAAATTTACCAGTTTGCTTGCAATGAATCACATACAGCCTTCTTCAAATACTGACTTGTGTCGAGAGGCATAGATACATGTGGCAAGAAAAGCACTGGCTTTGGTAAATTAATTTAAAGGAAAGGCTTCTACCATCAGTGAAAAGGTCTCAACTCCTTCAACAAGACAATAATCTGAAACACTAAACAAGGTCAACTGAGTTGAAAAAGAATAAAGTGAAAGTTTTGCAATGGCCTTCCCAGTCTCCAAACTTGAATATCACTGCACCTGCTCAGATATTTGCATGGGAGATTTGGGACAAATATACCAGGAAGAAAAGTACACTTTTTCCCCTAGTATTAAGGTTTTGCACCTACGTCATAATGTCATGTGACCGTTTGTTTACAACTAGAGTGGTAGGCAAGAATGGTAGGCAAGGCACTGCAGAGAGTGGTAGGCAAAGATTCTAGAACAGAGCAAGATAGATCAGTTACGTCATAGGCATGAAGTACGCTCTGAGCCCGACAGGGCGCCATTTTGGTAAGCTCAGCGCAACATTTCATATACAGTTCCAATTCTATGAGCCCACCTGAACAGCTGTTTTTAACGTTGCCAGCTGTTTTTTTTTTTACTCGGTAATGAACTGCAAGAACTGACAGTGTGAAAGGCCTGATTTATCTTTTTCCAAGTTTACACTGAATAAGGATAGGTAAATAGGCCTATTATTTAGACAGAAGTAGCTATTCCACTGGTAAATAGATCACATAAATTCCCATTGAGAGACTATAGCCTACTGATAAGCTAGCTAGCAGGCAAACTAACTTAGCTAACATTATATTATCACCATTGTTCTTTTTTCTACCTGTAGGCTATACGTTAACCCTTTGTTCACGGCCTGCTTAAACACAGAGCATAGGCATAGGCTATTATTATCAATCACTAATAAGGTCAAGATTTCACTCAAGCGTCTGATGTAACTTAAATAAATGCAAATAGTTGGCCTAGGCTAAACACAACCGTGCTTGACACTAATTATTATCGTTTCCATGCAGTCAAAAACTCCCAAATTGTCCTGCTTGCCTATGTGAAATGCATATGACCACAGAAGTTCGTTTTAAAAATCATTAGCCTATACAGGCTGGAGCCAAATTAAAACATGTCTTTGTAAATGGCTTTGTAAATTAGGCTACGTTTAATTAAAAAGTGTTTCTTGCGTGCGTTCATTCTCTCATTACCTCTCCAAAATGTTCCTGTTCTAGGCTGGCCAAGTGCATGAACCCAGCATCGGTGCGCGCGTCACATGAAACACAATTGAGACAATAGATTGACCATATTGTACAACTGCAAAGCCTTATCATAGGCATGTTATATTCATGACATGAAAAGTGGAACTTATAGAACGAAAATGAGAAATTGCGCAGTCGGCTAAACGTTTTAAACTTGCGCAAAACTGATGAACCCAGCATCGGTGCGTCGCATAAATTAAAACACAAATTGAAGCCGCACAGCTTGACCATTGGACAATCCTACCACAAAACCTTTCCATAGGCATGCAACGTTTATGACATAAAAATTGGAATATGAACGCATTTCATCACACCTGACAAATAAACAGGGCTGTGGCCGCGATTTGACTGATTTATTGAGCTCTCAGCGCAGTGCTGACTTGCGCGTCTTTGATGAGCGTATACAAAGGAAAGCCCTCTAATCGGACGGGCAAGACTGACAAGGAGGCCAGCCCGTGGCTACGCGTAGCCTATGTCAAACAGGTGCTTTAATCTCTTCGACCTCCACAAATTAAGCTACAGTTAACTCCGTAGTCGTTTGAATAAGTTTACGATTGACAACGCGACTGACAACGTTGTGATAAATAGGCATTCTAACTTTTGCAAAGTCAACTTGAATGCATCAATTTTGAACAAAGTTGTGTAGGCTACACCGCGCCAGTTGTAGTCTGCATGAAGTTCTTGCACAAGCCACCGTTTTGTTTTCCGTAGGGGAGATGCGGGCTGAACCCGCTTGAGGGAGAGAGGTGCAGGGAGAGAATGGGTGCTCTACACTACGCACATCTCTATGAAATAATGTAGCCTAGACTAATCCATATTTTAAATATTTTAAAAACAATCATGGAAACCATGTCAATAGGCTAGACAGATATTGTGAGTAGGCCTAATGCAGGAATGGACGTTACAGTTATTCAGTAACTATAACGACTTACTGAAATTTAAATTGTAATGTGTTACCTTTAGATTACTTCGTTTCCCAATAAAGTAACGAAATTACAGTAACACGTTACCCCCAACACTGGCCTATTGAACTTTGGTGGAATGATGGACAGATGTCAGTGCCCTAGCCTAATTTACCCTCGAAATAATTCTACATTGTCTTTATACAATATACTTAACTGGTCTAGACATGGTGTGGTCTATTGGGTTTCCGCGTAATTTCAACATACAGCTTTACAGAATAAATATTGTTAACATGTTAGGATCAGCCATAGGATTCCCACGGTAGCCAGCGTCTGTGGCGACACCTGAGCTTACCAAAATGGCCCATAGAGTCATAGAACGTGCTTCAACGTATCCAACGTATTCTCCTGCCAGTAATCTATCTTGCTCTGTTCTAGAATCTTTGGTGGTAGGCAAGCCTACAACAGTCGGGTTGCATAGGCTACACATAGTTACAAATAGCTTCAAAATTGAAATTTTAATATCAAATTTTGACCGGGATGCCGACCACTTATGTAGGCCCTAACAGTTGGTTTTACAATAAGAAGCAAAAAAGGCTGACGAACGACCGTTTAGCCTACCTATCCTCCGTGGTTGTGGAGGATGATCGTTAGCAGCTGTGAAGTCTTTTATTCTCAAGATAGCCTAATGGTGTAGCCTACTGTCTACGAAGATGTAGGCTAAAATACAACTATCTACAGTCATCCAAATTCTCAAGATAGCCTACTGTCTACGAAGACGTAGGCTAAAATACAACTATCTACAGTCATCCAAAATGAATTGCCAGAGACAGGCTATGAAGGGAAAAAGTGCAGCATTTTAAACATGGCAAGATTATTTTTACCGGAACAGTTTGCTCTAATTTGTCTCGTGAAATTCGTGCTTGTGGACATCAATCACCTATCTTCTGTCCTTCTATTTCAAGTTATCATGTGTGTCATTTGATTATATAATCACAACAAATGCTAATAAATGAAAACAGAATAGGCTTTTGTGCTATAGGCTAACGTTACAGGTCACTCAGGCTAACTCCCCGTTATGTCAAAATAAACTGATTTGATCCTAATAGTTTAGCGATCACACACAACAACTTAACACAGCAACCTCAAACACCACTGTTGAACCTAGGCTACTGCTTCAGTCATGTAAGAAATAAGCAGTTTATGAATTATCTTTACCCGTTTAATCAAGTCTACATGACCAAAATAACAACATATTTAAAGGCTGAGCTAGCATAACAGCCTAATATAGGCGATGCTGCAATGGATAACTAATAAAGTTTCACACAATTAATGAACTTTATCACTCACATTCTGAGTTTTTCTGGGTGGTTATATATCCATGCAGATCGTCTTGGAATAAGCCATCGCTGTTATATGATATAATATGTTACAGGATTCATGACTAATGCCATTAATGTTATGATGCTGACTGACGCTGGCTATAACAGTAGCTTCTAGGCTACCATTTTAAAGTCTGCTGAGTCTACTGCCTACCAAAACCTGTAAGCTGTTCAGTTGAAGTTAAATGATCAAATATTGTTTGATTTTGTGTCAGCTTTCAGAAGGAAGACATGTTCCTTTCTGGTCAAATTTCACCGCTTCTAAGAAAGGCTATCGTCTTCGTGTAAACCGAGTTTTGAACAGAGAAAAAAAGTTAGGCTACCATTAGGCTACATGCAGGTTCTCCGATACAGATCAATGCACCAAATCAGGGCGATTTTAGCGAAACAACGTTCCTGTGACAGGCTATCAAATATTGAACAATGGGATAACGTTTCATCATCACCTTTATTGATGCCTGAAATGTTGACATTGCTGAAATACAGAGATGTAGCCTACTGAGAGGCAGCTGCAGACAACGATGTTCAATGGGTTCAACTTGTCCCTTGCCTACCAGCTGGATGTAAACAAAGCTATAGAACCTAGAATACGTCACATGAAAAACGTTAATAATTGTCCCAAATATTCCCAGTACATATTTCTTCCTGGAATCTTTGTCCCAAATCTTCCAGTTTGCTTGACTGTCAAACATGCAAATATCGGAACAGGTTTTCGGTTAGGGCCCTATCTTACACCCGGCGCATCATCATCAAGTCTTGTTCCTATCTTACACCCAAGCCAGTGATGAATTTTTCGGCAAGCATTGGAGTTCACCAGTTGTCAATTAAAAATTGCGCCCACGCAGGGATGGATTACTGAACAGGCCTGTCGTGAGAGGGCCACAAGATGGTGCTGAATTGAACTCAGTCCTTACTGTAAGAGTACTAGTGTTGGAGGAGTCAATTAAAGTGACACAACACCTGTAGAAGCCAAACACAGATGTTGGTCCTGCACCCGAGTGTCATCCTGCAGCCCTCCACTGATAAGCCAGAATTCCAAGAAGTGACTGAAACCGTGTTCTATTATGATGGCCCAACCAATGCTTCTGAATATTATGAATATGCTGAATTGGTTGGCAGAATGTCCATCAAATAAAGATAAGAATTAATACTGTGATTAACATGCATATAAGAAGGATATACAGTATATCGTTTATAGTTAAATGTTACAATGCTGGTAAGAAATTAGTACAAATTGAAATTGGCAGAGTAATTGTGACTTAAGAGAGAATTAAAGTATTGTTAAAGATATATAGCCTGACGAGCCAGACCCACATTAAAATATAGGGTCTGGGCACTCACCGTTGGCAGTGCTCAGTCCGAGGGGCGGGATAATCGGTTGTCATTCAAATTCCCTTTGCAGGCAATAGGACAGCGGTATGAGTCCCATGCGTTTCATGCTAATTGTCTAGTTGCCAACTTAAAAAAAGCTTGTGTCGTGCTCGTGTCACGCTCTTCGCCAACATCCATCCATCTTCTTTGTTTTCAAGTAGCAGGGAAATTCAAGCCAAACCATTGCAACTCTGCCATCAATTATTATGTTAAGCCTGCCTAACGTCACTATACACGATTTGATTGGCCCGATAGAAGTTTCATTTTTCCAGCTCACGAGTTGCTAGACTAGCCCTGGCAAATGTAATTTGCTGCCACTAGGGTGCGTCTAGATTTCTAGGCTAAAAGATATATGGTGTGATTGGAAAATCTAATAATGTTAATTATGATGTGTTACTGTTGAATGAGACTCATAAACATTGTAATGCACCTTGAGGGGGGTTAGATCAGGGGATTCTCAAGTTGGGGAGGTAATGAAACTTGTCAGTGGCACTAAGCCCTTCTTGGATTCCCCTTGAACGGGTCAGCAGGAAACAACTTAAGCAAGCTGAGATCTTAGGTAATTCTAGGACCAAAATATTCATTTATTAGTCATTCGATAGAGCTTAGTGTATCTTCTTCATGTGATGTTGATTTTTGTTAATTTGATTAATGAAGGCACATTTGTAAAAACTGACCATGCATTAAAGGTGAAGTCAGTGATCATTATTTCAAGTCCATAACATGTTTTGCCATATTTAGCAATCATCTCCTCACAACCTGCTAGCCCATTCCGTCAGTACATTGTTTAAAAAAAAATTGGGTGTAGGTGGGCCCAGGCTCTGAATACTGGAAACAAAGGTGGGGACTTTTGCACTTAAATGTAAATATAATATCTTAGAAAGTATGCTCAATCCCTGGAATATGAGTTATTAGGTGTTTGTTTTTAGAACATAACATGAAATAGGAAATACACTTATTCAATAGGTTTTACTTTTCTTACAACCACAAATTGGTGCCGACACATAGCAGTTCTGAAATTGAAGGGGGAAAAAAAGATTGGCTTGCCTACTCGTCCTACAAGAAAGCTTATAGTATGTCTGTATATCTAGTACGTTTCCCTTATTTATGCCTCACCGATGATAACCTTGCAAGACATTCCAAGGATGAGGACTGTTCTGATGATGCACTTAGTGCTCTTATCATATCACTGTCCTGCATCTTAAGAAAAACGTTTCAGTCTGTTTATAACAAAGCTATTCGGCACCTGCTTTATTAGTTTATAGCATCGTTACTGATAACAGAAATGGAAAGAAAAACTAAAATAATGTTTTGACTTCAGTTCTAAATTAGGGTATATAAAAATCAGCTCTACGATAACAAATAAAAAGTTTAGCTACTAACACATTTACTTATGTACATTTCTTCCACAGTGCTGAACAGTACAAGGAACTGGGGGTGTGGAGTGTACACAGCCATTCTACAAAAGAGTTGGCGATAAGCAAAGATTTGCAGCACACACATTCATTTAGTGTCACACAAGCAGCATTCCCAGGTCCACCTACAAAGGAAAACATGTATCACTTTATGTGCACACCGTCAGCACCAAACCAAACAAAACATTTTTTCACATTCAAATGGTAAGCTTACTTACAGAGCTTGATATAGGGAAAATTCTTATTGATTGCCATGTTCGAAGAACATGAAATCCTGAAAGATAAGCAAGAGGCAAGACGTTAGGTACAGGTAAACACAAACCAGACAAACAAGTATAAATGGCCTGATGTCAGCAATATGCTTTGCTTACGATGAGAAAACAGGCCCCAAATAAGACAGCCTTTATTTTCACATCCAGGTCCAAGGGGAACTTAATTCCAAAATTGTCTGCATCAGTGAAGGCTTCTTGCATCAGACCAGTCCATTGTTTAGAGACGTTGCCAACTTGTGTGAGTTCATCCAAAGACACAACCTAACGAGTCATAAAAGTGTCATGCAGAATTGAGATGTTAAAATGGTTATACAATAAATAATGTGTTGCAGATTATTGTATAAAAGACAGGCTCTCTAAAGATGCACATAAATTACATTGTCTGGTCATGGTTGATTGATTAGTTGATTAAATAATATTTGCTGTGGTGACATGGAACTAACGTGTTATGAATGCACTTTGGCTGTTCTACCTGAAAATCCACATCTGCACAGCATTTGCATGGACAACATGGGCCCACAATTTTCAAGACGTCCTCCCTTTTCTCATTTTGAATGGTCAGCTTGGGTAGGTAGGGATGCCAGTTCTGAATGATATATCCAATAGGGTTTCCGGGTGGTGCTTGTACTTCCAGCTGTAAGAGATGCAAGACAAAAAACATAGTTAACTTACAACCCCAACAAGTGGTCATTCTCTTTCTCTGACAAAACATACCGCACCTCCTGGAGACAGCAGGGAAAGCAGCACAAGGAGCACTTCAATGGCCGCTTTAGGGTGATCACTTCAAGGCCGTGATTATCCTGAATATGTAAGACGAAGGAGCGCATAGGTCCGCAGCACTGCCTGTTACAGCAGTCATTCTCCTCAGCCGCATAGAACACCTGCTGACCCATGATGTTCTTCACCACATACTTATTATTGGTCTCCCATCCCAATATTGCTGCATGACAGAAATGAAAGGCAAGTTTAAATTAATGCCAATTTACTCATAACATCAGAATTGAGGAAACAGCTCAGTAAATTGATGACAGCGTGGGTGTGTACGTATGTATGGGAGAAATGCTTGTTGTTACCTTCAGCTAACTCCACTTTCTGATGAACAAGAAGCTGATCAATCTGTAATAGGTACAAAATCAATACAAAACCATGTTACCTCAACATAATATGCATGTAAATAACAAGAAAAAAAATCTCCAAATTGTCTTCAAAATGTCTTTTTTCCCCTGAAATACAGTGTCAGTGAATAGACACGTTACTCAAAAGATTTTTTACTTGTATCACAAGAAATAAACAGTCTTTTTTTTAGATCTCACCTGTTTCTCCTAAGGGACCGTTTGAGAAATAAAGCAAGATAAGGACAGATTAAAGGGCCGTTCACACCAGGAACAATAACTATAACACTGATGTGTGTGCGGCACTGAGCAGGACACACATCGTAAGGCTGCTGGTCCTAATGGTATCCCCGGAACTCAGGCCCTGTGCTGTACAGCTGACTGAGGTTTGGACTGACATATTTAATCTGTCACTACCCCAGGCAGCTGTCCTTGCGTGCTTTAAACCACCTCCATCGTGCCGGTGCCACACGCCAAACACGCCTTAATGACCTCGTCAGTAGCTTGCTTAGGGTCCCTACACATAAAACGAAGCACCAACAACCTAGTTAGCGAACCCGGAGTTTATTACAGAAGACTGTTAAGAACACTTACCAACTGTCCATCTACCAGCACCGCAGTCACGCTATGCAGAGAAATTCTTTGGTCACATGTATTAACAATTTACAGCTCCCTTTGACTTCCATTCAACACATGTAAACAATGGGGGAGCCGGAAATCGTTAATAGAGGTGACCAAAGAATTTCTCCGGATAGCGTGACAGTTGGTAAATGTTGTTAACCCTTAGAACCCTAAGCTGTTTTTAGGGCCTTTTCACTACCTTTATTCATATGGATTTATTCTGGTCATTGTAAGTGCCACACACACATATTATATATTGTTTTTTTCAGCAGAGTCTAGGCTATCCAGATCATGTCATCATGTCATGTGTTAGTACTAGCATTGATTTTATTTTGATTTTTAAAGAATTAAAATATAAAAAGCGTATTACAAAAATGATTATATTTTGACATGTATCTCACCACAGCACGCTCATAGCTCTACATGCATTTCATGTGTGTGTAGGGCAGACTGTCCTGAATCTGGCAATATAATTGCCATGTTGGAGGGATACTCTGGGGCTGAGCAATTTACAGAAATATGTAGTGTGTGATTTACGGAAATAAATGCCATTTTTTATTTAGTGAGGAAAAATGACCTTTCTGCGCTCCATATCTGTGATACGAACTGATCTGACCTGACTTGACCCGAGTTTGCGTGTTAGCCTGCGTGTGCGCACTCATAATGATTCTCAACTTTTTACTGCATTGCCATGAACAAAGTAAAGGCAAAAAGGTGTTTCTTTGTTGAACAAATTGGGATGCAATGTGAGCCTTGAATTGGATGCCATGCAGGAATTTGCTAGGATCTCAAAACCGGATTATGAACATGCTTTTGCCATAGAGAAACACACGATAGCGTTGGATTATAAACATGCTTTGCCACAAAAACAGTCAAAAATGTGGGGTAAGTACAGCTATATGAAATTATTATTTTGCTGTCGCTTTGTCTGTTTTATAACCCAGAAGGATGTACTTGGTATCAAATGATAGCTCCGAGTCTCCTCTTTCATCTGACATGCGTTGCATATATATCCGATTACGGGTCCGCGAGTAATTCAAACGAGATGGGTGTGCAGTGGTTTGTGTACATGACATTATTTTGCAGTCACTTCGTCTGTTTTTATAAGCCCGAAGGATCAATATACATGGTACCAATGGATAGCACTGTGTCTCCTCTTTCATCTGATATGCTTGCCATATCTATGCGATCACGGGTTCACGAGTAATTCAAACGAGAGTTGTGTGTAGTCTCGTTGGAAACAAGGGCGCACACCCCCTGCTGGCAGGAGATAGAT
This sequence comes from Alosa alosa, assembly GCF_017589495.1. Classification (NCBI taxonomy): domain Eukaryota; kingdom Metazoa; phylum Chordata; class Actinopteri; order Clupeiformes; family Clupeidae; genus Alosa; species Alosa alosa. The sequence continues at coordinate 35,273,182 of NC_063189.1, forward strand.
TTTTTTTAAATATTATATACATGTTTAAATATTACTAATTTGCTGTCAGACATTATTTATATTTTAGTATGTGAAATGATGAGTCAAATAACAAAAAAGGGTTATGGATAGGTTCGAATATAGGCTACTAAAAATGAACAGTTATAGAGATCAACGTGAACGTGAGTCAGTTACTGTAAGAACCGTAGCGTGGTTTCAGCTAGGCCTATGTGATAGCGATCTACGGTTGATATAGGTCTACATATTCTATGCGATTTACACGTTCAAAAAAGCATGGATAAGCTGAAAGAAAATTTAATTGTGTTTTACAGTTTTGCAAAATGAATAAATGTATAGCTAGTGAAATCATTTCACTATCCTAGTCGCTAAGATATAAATTATTAGGACACTTGCTGTGGAGACGACACACTTTAGGCTATTCAGATATTATTTGCGAGATCATTGCAGCATGATTATTAGCCTATATTTAAAGCCAAACATCTCTGGTGTGGTTTTGACGATCAGAAAGTAATTTTCCTTAGCTATACTGAAATAGGCTAATGATGTCAAGTGCGCTTCTGTGGGGTTAGGGTGGGCGAGGTGGCTTCGGATTGCTGTCGCGGAACATTGGAATTTGTGGCTGCCCAGGACTTTTCTAAAACGTCTCTCTATCACCCGCACACCGCGCTAAAATGACGTATTTAGCAGTCAAAATCCGAAACATGTCCAGGAGGGGAGAAATCGTCGGACATCCATTATTTTTGTTATTCAGCACCCCTGGTCAAAAATAGGTTCCCGCGCGCCTGGTTAGAAAGCCCCGCTTCTGCTCTGTCACGCAATAAAGGTTTCATCTCGCTGTGATGAACAGTTCCGGAGCAATTTAACAGAGAAGAAAGGGTGTGTTTTTTGACGCACTTTGCGTCAATCGGTTTCTTAGGGTTAACAGTCTTCTGTATTAAACTCCTGGTTCCCTAACTAGGTTGTTGGTGCCTCGTTTTATGTGTAGAGACCATAAGCAAGCTACTGACGAGGTTTGGTGCTGTTTTGAACAATATTACTGGTTAAAAAATGTTATTTGAGAAGTGTTTAGCTTACTGCCCTTAGCTAATCCACTGCTTGCGATTTGGGGCTATAGCATATACCAGGCCAAGCTCTGCAGTGGTTGATCACCGAAAATTACTGTCTACATGGCTTATTTGATGTGTTTTAATGCAGAAAATTACACATTCCAAAAATAATTCCGTGGAAATGCATGGATTCCAGTTGCTTCCAGTAGCAGCAACTGGAATCCATGCATTTCCACAGAATTATTTTTGGAATCTGATCCCTTATCATACCTGTTCATTTGTACTCGTCGCTCGACTTATCGTGACTAAATTCAAGATGCCTGCAAACGGTAAACTTCCTGAAGGTACTGTCTGTATAAATCGTCTTGTAAATAAACTACCGGTCCTTTTTAAAGTTCTCAATGTCTCGTTTTAAATGTCAGGGCCCTCGAAAGTCTACCAATGAAGTGTGGAGATACTTTGAGCCTCGTAAATGGTCTAAAACAGTGATTTATTTGCATGGCTAGGCCGATTCCCGAGGCACCCCCATTGAAAAAGCTTTTGGTAGCATCGGCTAATTAGCGCCAGATTTCGGAGTGCAGGGGACAAGCCGAGATGAGCTATGAGACATACGTTCACACTCGGTATCATGTTTAAACACACTTTATGTCAATATCACACCGAAATTCTCCTTTAAGATCTCAAAATACTTTATTTTTCTTCTCAATCTATTCATATCTTATTATTTCTGCTAAGGGTCCCTTTGAAGAAATCTGTTTGACTTCATTTCAAATTTTGCTTTCCTATGGGAAGGTATATGAACAAATATGAGCCTAAATAAAAGAGCACATCAAAAGCAATAGCCTACAGTGTTGGTGAAACACCTTACTTGAGTAAGATATTCCAGGCCCGGAGGGCAGTTTACAGGTCTCTGTGGATTGGGCATCAATCCCATCTGAGGAGGCACATAATCTGAGGACGACAAGGAATTGAAGAAGTTACCTATATCCACATAATTTTCTAGAAAGTGCCCCCCCCCCCCCTTAGGCATTTGCTCACCAGGTGGCACTTTTCCATCAGGAATGGCTGAGAAAACGTTTCTCTGTGGTTGAATGTTGATGGCATTACCTATGTAAGTAAAAGAAAGACCAGTAAAGTCTGTTAGATCAGGCAAATAGGTTAGGCTATAGCCCATTGAAGCTTTTTTAGCTTATTTATATTGTTTCCACTGCCATTTATGATGGCAGTGGATACAATATAAATTGTATCCAGGTGAAAAAACACCCAGAACAAAAGAAAGGAGTGAAATGAAAGCTGTCAAATTCAGCCTACCTCCAGCAGCCATGAAGCCAGCGTTTCTTATCCATAGGAAACATGGAAATAAACCAGACAAACAAGTTTTTTTTCCATTACCCTGCACATGTGCTGATCCTTTAAAATGACAAGTACAACTGAAGTAGCCTACTGAGAGGGACACTCAAATTAGGTATTGTAGGCTAAGTGCAGAAGTACGGCATTTGAGACACAATGTAGACCTAGGCCAAATATGTAGCCTATTATTGTTGGTATAATAACAGGCCTAATAATTTCTAAAACGGTTACTACATTGGCAAGATTTCATAAAATAAAATGGCACAGCAACGAGAAATGTAACGATTTATTCATAGATAGCCTACAATGGAGTATTAGGGCCACAAATATTTTTGCCATGACGAGATTAAACTAGACATGTCAACATTAAACTCGAAATTTTGAGAATAAAGTTGAACTATCATGTTGCCTTACAATTACATATTGTATACAATACAATATAATTAAGTGGTGGTATGAGCGTTCATTCAATGCATGCATATGCGCATTTGGCGAGAGAAACTGAAACCACTCGATAATGTTGGTGGGTCATTCCGTGTCAAATCAGACAAAATCCAGGAAAATGGTTGCAGCACCGACTCCGATTTTCTTCAAAGTTTGTCTACACAATGTTTAGGTTCCATAACTAAAACCTGTAAAATATTTTTGTTCAATTCTATTGTTGTTTCCATAGACTTTTTGCCCTTAATTGTTTACACTCTAAAAGGCCTTATCTTGGAGGCCATGTTTGAACATTCATATCTTAAACAGTATTATCCCTAGCCTAGTTTATTTATATAGCACATTTCATACACAGAGGTCATTCAATGTGCTTTACATAAACAAAACCAAACAATAATAACAAATAAAAGCATAGAAGGGCAATAGTCAAAGAATAGTTCAAAAGGTAAAGATCATAACAAAAAGAAAACATAAAAAAACACAAGGTAAAATCATTTCAAAATAAAGAATAATTAGTAAGCAAAAACAAAGGCAAAAGTAGTAAAAAAGTAATAAAATACAAGGTAGAATAATTATCAAGGCAGATTCAGAATTTGTAACTCGGTGCAGTTCGCAGAAAGCATTTGAGAACAGTTTGGTCTTCTTAAGTCTATAAAACTGGCTACAGTTGGGGCCTTTTTGATGTCATCCGAAAGTTGGTTCCAGAGCTGAGGTTCTAACAGTAGGTTTTACTAACAGGTTTTTCACCTGGGACCTGAGAGGAGTGTACTGCTGAAGCATGTCTGATAGGTATTTAGGTCCTGCTCCATTTACTGATTTATAAACAAGCAATAGTGCTTTAAAGTCAATTCTGTGACTTACTGGAAGCCAGTGCAGGGTACAAGGCATTCTGTCAGATCATGAATTTTATTAAGTCCCGTCAATTAAACTCACAATTGTTTGGTGTCCTCTGTCAAGAGAGGGCTCGGCGCATTACAAAATCCTGTTGCACACAGAGGTGCACTGGCCTTCCAGAGGGAGAGTGTTACAGCGCTTGTATGAGCTGCGCGAAGAAGTCAAATTGTTTTTAACTGAAATTAAATCAGAACTGGCGAAGCACCTCGACGACACTGTGGTTAGCTTCTCTGTCGTATTTGGTCGATATATTTGACAGAGTGGATGCGTTCATTCAAAAACTTGCCCTCTGGCATGACCGCATCAATAACGGAAACTGTGAAATGTTCCTGAGCCTTGCTGAGTTCATCAATGATGCACGTGGCACTGATTTCTCCTCTCTCCTCCAATCAGCTCTAGATCACCTGTCTGCGCTGATGAACCAGTTTGCATCCTATTTCAAGGAGGACTACCGCTCATTTTTGTGGGTTCGGGATCCATTTACCTGCACAGCAAATGAGCTGTCGCTGCAAATGCAGGAACTGCTTATTGAGCTGAAGAGTGACAGTAGGTTAAAGCACCTCTTCACCACCTGTCATCTTGCATCCTTCTAGATAGCAGTGATGCAGGAACACCCCCAACTCTCCAACGTAGCCTTAAAAATTCTCCTTCCTTTTGCATTGACATACCTGTGTGAGGCAGGTTTTTCAAAACGGACTGCGCTCAAAACTAAATATCGCAGCCACGCACAGATCGAGGATGACCTGAGGCTATAATCTAAAATTAAGCCAAGAATTAAAGATCTCTGCAAAGAAAAGCAGGCCCACGTCTCACATTGCCAACATACAAAGTTTTGACAAAGATTACAGCGGGGAAAATAAGTATTGAACACGTCAACATTTTTTTCAGTAAGTATTCTTCCAGTGATGCTATTCGCATGAAATTTTCACCGGACATGAGTATTAACTTAGGTAATCCACACATATATAAAAATCCAAACATTAATGTCTAAAAGTAGTGTTATGAGTAAAAAAGTGGAATGGAACAGGGAAAAAGTATTGAACACGCTAAGAAAAAGCAGTACACAAACGCAAAGAATGGCAAGGAACAAACTGGAATCTATAAGTAGTTAGAAAAATTATCCCTCCTATCTGTACAAATTGATATAAGCTGGGTTAGTACATACTGGTGGGCTATAAAAATGTTTTTTGTTAGCAAGGTGTCACACAAGAAACATTTCATGATGGGTAAAAGTAAAGAGCCCTCCCAAGATCTTTGCAACCTTATTGTTGCAAAACATATTAATGGAACTGGTTACAGATGCACTTCAAAACTTCAGAATCATCCAGCAAGCAGTATTGGAGCCATTATTTTGCAAGTGGAAGAAACATCACTACATCATCAACTGGCCATGCACAGGATCTCCTTGCAAGATTTCTGACCAGGAAGTCAGAAGGATAGTCAGAAGAGTAGCCCAAGAGCCAAGGGCCACTCTGAGAAAGCTCCAGAAAGATTTGGAGGCAGCAGGTACAATTGTTACAGAGAAAATCATAGGTAATGCACTCCACCGCCATGGCCTCTATGCACGCTCATCCCGCATGACTCTATTGCTGAAGAAAAACATGTCAAAGCTCGTTGAAAGTTTGCTACACAACATTTGAACAATCCTATGAAATACTGAGAGAATGTATTGTGGTTGAAAATGTAACTTTTCGGTTGTCATACTACACACCATATTTGGAGGAGAAATGGCACTGTGCATCACCCTAAAAATACCATACCAACAGTGAGGTTTGGAGGTGGTGGCATCATGGTGTGGGCTGTTTTTCATCTCATGGTACTAGCAGACTTCATACAGTTGAAGGAATGATGAATGGAGTCATTTTGTTCTGGGAGAAACTTTACATCCACCAGGATGATGAGGATGAGACATGGCTAGACCTTCCAGCAGGACAATGATCCAAACCATTCAGTAAAGGAAACTCTCAATTGGTTTCAGAGAAAGGAAATCAAGGCCCTGACTTCAATTCAATTGAACAGTTTTGGAAGTTAACTAAAGATCAGGATTCACAACAGGGACCCCTGAAATCTTCAATATTAAAGGACTATCTGTTTAAAAGAATGTGCCAAACTCACACCAGAATACTGTGACTGATTAGTTTCATCATACAGGAAATGACTTAAAGCTGTCATTACGAATAAAGGCTTTTCCACAAAGTATTTAAGAAATTTCAGCAGGCGTGTTTAATACTTTTTTCCTGTGTCATTCCACTTTATTGCACATAACTCTACCTATGGACTTTAATGTTTGAATTTTTTTATATGGGTGGATTATCTGAGTTAATACTAAATGTCTGGTGAAAATTTCATGCAAATAGCCTCATTGGAAGTATTACTGAAAAAAATGTTGACGTGTTCAATACTTATTTTCCCCGCTGTATAACAGAGGCTAATAATAATAATAATAATAATAATAATAATAATAATAATGATAACTAGACTGCATTTCCGGTGGGAACTGCGAAAGTGTGCTTGCCCTGGTCCGGTCACCAACGTGAGCAGACAGTGACATACGCTATGCTGAACCTGGCTTGATCCAAGCATTCTAACAGTGCCTTTCAGTGTTGGAGCAGTGGCAATACCTCAAAAGCTCTATTCAACTATTGCCTTGCAGGGTGAATGCGGTTCGTTGGATTTTACCTGTGGCCTGCCTTCGAATTTAGCTTCTATGACTAAAATCAAATCAATAAAATAAAACAACAGCAGTGATTGGCTGCACAAATAAATAATGTCACGCGTCTTGCACCTCTCAAACTGGGCTATCAGGTAACCTAGAGAAAAATTTGAAATTATGAAATATGACTAAGGCATTAAAATGCTGCTAGTTTGTCAGGATACTTTTTCACTGATTTATTTTAAAAATATGAGCTATGAGTGTGAATGTTATATATTCCATCCCCTAATTCTGTTTTACTGGTTTATTTGACAAATAATCTATATGGATTTGCTCTATAAAGACCTTATGTCTGTTTGGGATTGTTTTGAGAGCCTATTAATGTATCTCAGAATAAAGGAATGTCCACAACATTAGTGATGTTTTTTGTGTGTGTGAATATTTTACTTAACTCATTGAATGTAGCTGGATACTCATGAACGCATGTCTCCAATAGCCACAATAGGAGTAATTTTAGCACCACCGTATTTTGTGTGGCCCATAACGACCCAGTGGATCATGAAAATGTGCCAAAATTCACATTCCTTGCTTGTTGTTGGTACATTAATCCCATTCAGATTGCCACTTATCTGAGATGTAAGAGTTCAGTATAGGTTTAAGGTCTGGGGCAGGGATTTGACATTCTGTGACTTCTTCATTGAGGGCTTGCTTAGCAGCACTGTCCGGTTTCTCATTTCCCCTCAGACCAACATGGCCTGGGACCCAGCAAAAAACTACACTCAAGTTCTGGTTCTTTAGACGTTCTAGGTGATCAAGCTTAGCTTTGGTTGTACTTTTTGCGTGACATTAAAGCCTACTGGAAAGATTTTTAATCGCAATTTAATTGAATGCAATTTACTTTTACGATTAAATAAAATTAATTTATCCCTCTCCCCCATAGTTTTCTATTTATTTACAAATGTACATAGACCTACTGCAATTACATTTATACATAGTTATTCTACTGATCTTTATACTATTCATCCTGCACATAGACTTATTCTTACTACTTTTATAATGTTGTTTCTGCACTACAATGACACTGTTTCCAAACTGCACATAGATGTATGTTATGTACATATCTGTTATATATTTGTCATATTGAATATCCAGATTTATTCTGTTTTATTATATTCTGTTAATACACTGCATATATCTATATTATTATTTCTACTATTATAATGTTACTGCTACATCTACACACATTATTCTACTTATTGTATGAGATAACTGCTAATACACTGCACATATTTATATTTAATTCATATTACTCTAAACCACCTTCTGTAAATCAACTGTATACTACTGTCTACATTGCACTATATTTCTTGACCTGTCTCTGTATATTTCATCACCTTTCTATACTTTGCATCGCATTGCATGCATACTGTAGCTACATGAATCACAGCTAAGATCCTTGGTTGCTATGAAGGCCAGTCGTTCTAAATGGATGGTTGCTATGGCCAAAGGCCAGTTATCTCTGCCGTTGTCAAGCGGGCATATCCTAACTTTATCTTATTTAAAACATCTCTATTTTACTTAGCCTACTTCCATACAGTGAGTCCCATTAAGAAGTGGCCACTTCATTCGCGCTTACCGTGATTCACGCAGCAACATTATTAAATTAATCTGTCACCATATGCCTATGCCAACATTTGCAAAGAGGAGAATCTTTTCATTTGATTCACAATGAAACGTTACATTTAATGTACATGTAAACAATGAGTAGGCTAGTTTTGGTTGTTGTTGGTGGTGTTACTGCATCCCTTAGTTATGCCTACAATGCAAAATTGTTCCCTTGTGATTGTTAGACGCATTTCAAAACATCGCGACGTGAAATGCCACCACAAAACATTGTTTGTGAATCGGTCTTATTAGGAGTTCTCGCTTAAGCTGTCACAGACTCAGGCGCTACTTTTATGGCTAAAATGTTTCCTGAATTACTCTTAGTAAAAAAAAAATAGGAGTCCTAAAGTTACGAGTGACGAAGTTACGAGTACAAGAATCTCATTTCAAACTAGAAATGCAATTCCAAGGAATTACCAGTGCATGAAAATGCTAAAGTTGTGATGTAAAATATCATGTATAGTTAAAACAGATAATACAGAGATGGTTACTACGGGGATGCTAGGATAGACATGGTGGTTGCATAGCTTAATAAAAGTTGATAGTTTAAAAGTAGACTGTTTAAAAGCTGAATGTAGACAGTTTAACCCTTTGCAGACGCACGTTCTAATTTCGGTACCCCAGTACCGATGACGTTCAGTCTAATAACTCCGCCATACCCCAACCAATTTTATCAATGAAAACTTCCTCAAAAACGTCACATCATAGGCTTTCTGGCGATATGATTAGTTAAGGGATTTGTGGCGCGAATTACTTTTACTACGTGAAGGAAAAATCAAGAGTTGACGTCTCCCTCCACTAGAGGAAAAACAGCAGGAAGCACTATGCATCGTTGATCTTCACGTCGTCCAAAGGAGAAACTACTGGATCATCTGAGGTAAAAACAAGTCTTTTCATGTTATTACTACTTGTTATCCATGTTATTACTTCAAAATCGTTTTTAAAAGTTATTTTTCCTGGTAATTACACCTTGTATGCATGGCCGTAACATAATGCGTGTGCGTGTCAGCTGATATGACAGCTTGTATTTTAGCACACCGTAATCTTTAGTAAACTCATTATTTTCAGTCATTTTTGGGGGTTACTATATGTCAACCAAGATTACAGACCTACTAGGACTGAAACTTTAACGATTTGTTCTATTTTGAACGATTGCTTGCTTGTCATCTGATGATACAGAAAACTAGCTAAGTTAGGAAACGTTAGCATCAGGAGAGGCTGCAACATGTCCTTGACGCGTAGTCGTGATAAAGTTCACTCCCCTGCTTCATGACTGGCAACTTTATGTCAAGTACACCTAATCTGTATTTTATTGTCAAATAAACCTTTCATTCCTTCGTAATATGTATAGCACAATTTACAGTTGTTTGTAGCCAAGTTGCTTAGCTTACTTAGATAGAAACATCTGACATGAATGACAACGTTAATGTTATGTTACCGACGTGAGTGTGTTGATCACCAATGGTGTAACGTAAGGATTTTATTCATTGACTGCTGTTTTCATCAATACATGACTGAAGATTTGTTAGAAATGTGTCTTAGTATTGTTTAACTTTTAGGCTGTAAAGTTGGCTGCTACAATTATGAGGTTTTTGGTTGGCTAACTATGATGGGAGCTCATCCACCCAAGCCTACTCGTCGACATATAATTTTCTAAGGGGGTGTTTTGTCTTTACGCAACTGCAGTAGCCTATGTACGGTGTGTATGTGTATGCATACGCTGTTTTAGATGTTTTCTGTCATATCTCCTGATTCATGTTCATGAATCAATGTTTGCTTGTAAGCTGGTATGCTATGTATAGTTTAGCCAAGGCAATAACACTTATAGTGAGCTCTGAGACTAATGTTACCTCTCCAAGCAATATTGGAGTCCTTTAGTGACAAAAAATACTTTTAGTGAAAAAGAGTCATGGTTGGTGGTGATTAAGATTATGTGGAAGTAATGTAAAATAAAACTAAACAACCTATTCACTATCAGACCTGTGATTTTTTGTTATTTTAGATGGAGGGAGAGAAGTACGTGCAACTGAAGTGAAAGCAGCCGACTGCTGATGGCAAACATGACCCCAAGGACCACGATGGCACGATGGCATGGACGGGTAGTTTCTGGATGAAGAGGAAGACAATGATGTGCTAGAGGAGGAGAGTAATCTCCCATCATCCTCAGATGGGTAAGGATGTTTGTGTGTGTGTGTGTGTGTGTGTGTGTGTGTGTGTGTTCGCCCAACTGGGCGTATGCACATTGTGATAAGAATCCCATAACAATAATGACAGGGATTATAGTGATAATAGTTTGCTTAGATTTGTAATTCAATTTCTAATTTTCTTATCTGACAATTTCTTTATTTTGAGCTTGGTCAAGTCCCATGTCAGGTAGAAAGCATACACTTTGCCTATCCTTCTAACACAGACAGGGACACCAACTCCAGTAGCATTTACACCTCATCGTCTGCTAGGCTTAGATGGACAGACACACACACACACACACACACACACACACACACACACACACAGCCACAGCTGTGACAACACACACACCACAGATCTGGTGGGAATGCGGCGTTAGTGTATCACCTTATGTGTAGGGCAAATGATATCGATAATTATATATTGTATCGAAATATCTGCTGTATGGTTGTTAAATGTATTGAATTTCTTCTAATGTTTTAATTGTTTATATGTGTGAATGTGAATTGATGCTTTGTTATGCTATAATATGAATCGATGCTTTGTTCATCATGTTAAAGTATTTTGTTGATCTTTGTTATACTGTTGTCTTGTCATTCTTGTAGTTCTAATAGTTACTGCTTGTTTGTAAACATATGTTTATGTTATTTACCTGAAGTTGTTGTTCCTGATTATTTAATGAAATTGTTAAAGACTTATCTAAATAAAATGATTTATTTCCTCTTTTCAGAACCTAACACATGTGCCAGTGTCTCTTATTCTTGTTTTCATAGTAGAATGAAGCACACGGAGAAGCAGTTACCACCTGCCTAGTCTTTATTTCAGCCTTTATCTTTCCTCCCCACAATTGATTTTGCCTCCTCAGAGTACAGTAAGACATCCTATATTTAGCTATGCATCTTGTTTTATGGTAAAACATCTTATATTTGTTACATGACCATTATATCTGTGTATTTTTGGTCAGATGTCAAACCAGGAAAGGAAAACATCCTACTCTTTAAAAATTCTACTTGTTACTGCGACTTGCAGTTATGAGTAAATAAATCATAACTTCTGAACCAAAGGTGATAAATTGATTCTGTTTTTTTCACTGAGGATAACACAACACTGTCTATCTTTCACACACTATATCTACAATAGACATTAGGTGAAAAGTAAGATTCATCTTGACAAATTGATATTTTCGTGTTTTTTGATGTTGAATTTTGAAGGTATTGTTTAAAAACAATGTGTGTTACCCTCAAACTTATTAACTATGATATGTACCATTTTAAAGGGCTAGTTCTCCTGATTACAATGGTGGGTATATCTTATCTCTGTCATGTAGCATGGCCACACAATAAGCCTTTTTGTCTCACAAGGGCATCAAGTATAAAAAAACGGAATGTTTCGTGCCGTCTGCAAAGGTCTAATAAATTTATCATAACTTTTGAACAAAAGGTGATACATTGATTCTGTTTTTATCACTGAGTAGAGGACAAAATTGTGAATCTCCCATACACTCTAAGTTTTTCTCTATCTACAACAGAAATTGGGGGAAAAATTAGATTAATCTTGACAAACTGATAGTTTTGTGTTTTTTGGATTTTGGAAGATATTTTTTAAATAATATGTGTGTTCTCCTCAAAATTATTAATTATATTTTATACCATTGAAAATCATTTCTCCTGATTATAATGGTGGGTAAATTATATCTCTGGCATGTAGCATAACCACACAATAAGCCTTTTTGTGCCATAAGGCCATCGAGTATGAAAAAATGGAATGTTCGGCGCGGTCTGCAAAGGGTTAAAAGTTGTTGATAGACAGTAGATAGTTTAAAAGTTGTTGATAGACAGCTAGTTTAATAGATAGTTTAATGATAGTTTAAAAGTAGACTGTTTAAAAGTTGAAGGTAAATAGTTTCAAAGTTGTTGACAGACTGGAAGTTGAATGAATGTTGATATTCAAATAGTTTAATGGCTGTGTATAGGTAGATATTTGACGATAACTGAAAGTTGGAATGGCTCTAATGTTTGCTAGCAGTTATGCTAAGATTTTTAACTATGCTAACCATCTTTACTTAGCTAATGTTTTATAGCAGTGCTAGCAATGCTAACCTGCTAACCATCTTTACTTAGCTAACGTTTTCTAGCAGTTTAATGAATGTTGATATTCAAATAGTTTAATGGTGATAACTGAAAGTTGGAATGGCTCTAATGTTTACTAGCAGTTATGCTAAGATTTTTTAATTCTGCTAACCATGCCCTTAGCTAATGTTTTATAGCAGTGCTTGCAATCTTAACATCTTAACCATCTTTTAGCTAACTTAACTAACATTTTCTAGCAGTTTTGCTAAACATGCTAACTATGTTAGCAATGCTAACATGCTAACTATGTTAACCATGTTACTTAGCTAACTTAGCTAATCATTTTTAACAGTTATGCTAACTATGCTAACTAGCACGCTAACATGCTAGCATGCTAACTATGCTAACCATGTTACTTTAGCTAACCTAGCTAATAATTTTTAGCAGTTTTGCTAAAAATGCTAACTAACATGCTAACTATGCTAACCATGTGACTTAGCTAACCTAGCTAATCATTTTTAGCAGTTTTGCTAAAAATGCAAACTAACATGCTAACTATGCTAACCATGTGACTTAGCTAACCTAGCTAATCATTTTTAGCAGTTTTGTTAAAAATGTTAACAATGTTAGCAATCTTAACATCTTAACTTTCTTAACCATGCTAACTAGCTACAGTGGGTAGGAGTCATAGTTGATGAAAAGTGTTGACATAGTTGATGACAAGTTAAAAGTTGTTGATAGACAGCTAGTGAATGTAGATAGTTTAAAAGTTGTTGATAGACAGCTAGTTTAATAGATAGATAGTTTAAAAGTAGACCGTTTAAAAGTTGAATGTAAAAAGTTCAGTAGTTTAATGGGTTACATTGTTTAACAGTGGATTATTGTAGTGAGGACTTTTATTTTGAAACAGTTTTGGGCAGAGGAAACAGTTGAATAGGATGTGTAGTCTTAATTGACCCAGATTGTATGCTTAAAGCCTGAGGCTGCAGGTGGCCTGAACACCTGCCATAGGATTCTAATTGCTTAACGGCCGTATTATGATGTCACAATCGGCAATGTTAAGTCTATGGGGATTTTAAAAAAGTTTTTCTTTAATAGTTTAAAAAGTATAAAAGTTTCAAAGTTGAAAAGTCATACCAACCCGATCGGTTTGAAGACCTACGTAACAAAGTTTGAATGAAGTTTCTAAGTTAAACTGTTCAAGAGAAATAGCGTACGGAAAAAGTGGTAAGCGGAATAAGAAGAAGAAGAAGAAGTTGCCTAGGAAGAACAGTACAGTGCATTTTCATGCACTGTAATGACCATGGCATTACGCTAAGCAACATAAATCCCATAACGTTACAGCAACATCTCCTCTCTATGACATAGCTAGCTAGCTTCTAGCCACACAAGAAATGAATGATGTCATTCTAATAACAGAAGGGGCACATTTATGTGGACCACTACAACATGACTCATTATGTCTGTAACTCTATAAAACACTTACTTTCATAAAGGAAGCACACCATCCAGCACATACACATGGAAACCGATATTTTAGGTACTTGGCCACGAACTCAAAACGTGTCTCTCTGAAGCTCTGTTCTAGAATCTTTGCTCTGAACACTGAGTTGCTAGGCAACATCAAATAAACGAAATGAGAATCTTTTCAAGGTATTAAAAGTGTACGTGTGATTACGAATGGATGTGTGTGGTTTGCAATTAGAATAAACAAGAAATCACATTTCCAATAATTTCCCATGATAAATTACACAATATTTGCACCTTCCTTACTTCACCACACCGTATTTCAAGTACACTAGTGAAATGTAATACAATGTTGCCACCTAGCGTTCAGATGTAGGCTTTATTTAACATTAACGTGACATTGCTTGCTTATTCTTTCGTCAACTCCATGCTTTTAGGAAAACAATCTTTTTATCATAGTTCCCTCTTCAATGAGCGATTACCAGCTCGTTTTTCTAACAGAGATAGCTGTTTATTGTCCCTAGGTTTACAGAAACACCTATTCATATTAATAATGTAGCCTATGGAGTGCTGCCGACCACTGTTCATTACATGGCCCAGAATGCCTTGCATGTCTTTACAACAAAACAACACAGTAAAACCTAAATGCCCGTAAACATATGCATTTGCATACTTGTAACATTTTTAATAATACTCTCCCATCATGATATTTAACAATAATGAAAAATTTAATTTGAACACCGTCAATGTGAAAATAACTGCACTACGTCAGCAATAAATAGCTAATGTCATCCTTACCATTTCAGTTCGTAAGTCCATACTATCCCATGGCAGAGCAAGGATTTCATGATTGGGCTAGGTTGTCTGGAAGTGTTGTGGACGCCAGGTGGGCGTGTCGTTCGTCCGCCATATTGGATTGAACAGAAAGCGAAACTAAATTTTCACAGGTCACAAATTTGGTTCGAACGCCACGAAACTTGACGTACATTATCCTTGGACCAAGCCTCACAAAAGTTACCAGAAGGATTTTTTATTTTTTTGAAAGCGTTTGCCCATCACAGCCAAACGAAATCGGTGGCGAAGCTCCGAAACAGGAAGTCGTCCATATCTCAGGAACACTGTCACATATCGATACCAAATTTTGTATTTGAACTCGGGACTCCAATGTGAGGGTACATAAGCTAAAAAAAAAAAGAAAACATTTCCAAAAGTTTCCAGCATTTGGCAAACCACCCATCCATATTTGGTAACTATCACCTTACACATTTGCAGTTGTACAGGTACATCTATCACAATGCCTTCCAAGTATGCACAATGTCTCCGGGCAACCTTGCCCAATTATGAAATCCTTGCTCTGCCATGGGATAGTATGGACTTACAAACTGAAATGGTGAGGAGAACATTAGCTTTTTATTGCTGACGTAGTACAGTTATTTTCACATTGACGGTATTCAAATTAAATTTTTAATTATTGTTAAATATCATGATGGGAGAGTATTATTAAAAATGTTACAAGTATGCAAATGCATATGTTTACGGGCATTTAGGTTTTACTGTGTTGTTTTGTTGTAAAGACATGCAAGGCATTCTGGGCCATGTAATGAACAGTGGTCGGCAGCACTCCATAGGCTACGTATTACAGTTTTTTTCAGTCGCTAACAAGCGTTTGTCCAACCAGTTGTCACATTTTCAAAACTCTAAATACAATTAGCACAGCATCGGTCTTTTGTGGCCATACCATTCACACATTTCATGTCGTTTGCACACGATATGCAGTCAGTGAACTCATTTCCACAATGCTTACATTTTCTTAACAGACAAGCTATACCTCCCAACAAAATTATGGATTGTTTTTGCAGTATTTACGAATGTTAACACACAACATCCCACAATAGCAAAGACAATATTCCAAACCTTAGATACAGTATAAAAACTTCTGCTTCTGCAATGATCAGTTCAAAAACAATATATCTCAGCTGATAATAAATAAACAATTGAATAATTGACACACAACTGATTTATGTTGGGTAAATTGGGCCAACCACAGCTGATTCCAGTCTGGCTTAGACTCAGTGGTAGGGTTTTTTTTCCCTATTACATTGACATGAAAAGGAGGACTTTGAGGTAGAAACAGAAAAAGAAAAAGACAAACACTGTAATGTCTGGATGAGGAAGAGGAAGAGCAGGGGGGCCAGGGAGAAGAGCAGGCCCAGTGAGAGGTGCAGTGGGAGGTGCAGGAGCAGTGAGAGATGCAGGAGCAGTGAGAGGAGCAGGAGCAGTGAGAGATGCAGTGAGAGGTGCAGGAGCAGTGAGAGGAGCAGGGTCAGGGAGAAGAGCAGGCCCAAAGAGAGGGCAGGGTAGAAGTATTAGAATGCATGGTGGTGGCATTCCAAAGACTGCAAGAACAGTTGTCAGTAATGAAATTCGTGCCACTATCATTGACCATGTAATCAATGCGATGTTGATGAAAACATGTGGCCTAACCCTGAAGATCGCAGAGATTAGATACAGTAATTTTGTGCTTTTTATTTTTTATTTGTTTAGTTTTCCCCCCCTTTTTATCTGCCTTTTTTGCCGTTGTTTTTTTGTTCAGAATGCTCTTGTGTGTTTCATGGATATTTTGTTCACTGTAAGCAATACTGTAAAACCTTTTCTGTTATATTTTACTGTAAACAGTATTTATACTGTACCTCCTGTAGTAAACAGTATAAAGGGAAAAAAACTGATTTGCTTTTTACTGGAATGCTTTTGAATGTGAACATCACATGTAGACATACAGTTCCCAACAAAGAAATTTAGTGTAAAAATGGCATGCAAATACCTGTAAAACTGAAACATAAAAAGTCTATGCCGTTTTTGTAATGTCAAAAATAGCCAGTATTTTGAAACCTGGTGTACTTTGATTGACTGCATGTACCTTGTGAAGTGAAAACAAGTGTTATTCTTTGACAGAATAATTTAATTTTGAGTCAGATTTCCAGTGTTTTGGTAAAGTTAGTGTGTGCAGAGAAAGATGTGTTAGTAGTATATTTAACAAAATGTGTTTTTGAAAAGAAAATTATCCATTTGGCCAGTTGTGTTTTGTAGGTGTGAGTCTGTGTTTAGAAAAAGTATCTGAAGTATGGGTAAGCGCTTGTTAGCGATTGAAAAAAACTGTAATATGAATAGGTGTTTCTGTAAACCTAGGGACAATAAACAGCTATCTCTGTTACAAAAACGAGCTGGTAATCGCTCATTGACGAGGGAACTATGATAAAAAGATTGTTTTCCTAAAAGCATGGAGTTGACGAAAGAATAAGCCAGCAATGTCACGTTAATGTTAAATAGCCTACATCTGAACGCTAGGTGGCAACGTTGTATTACATTTCACTAGTGTACTTGAAATACGGTGTGAGCTTCACAAGTAAGGAAGGTGCAAATATTATGTAATTTATCATGGGAAATTATTGGAAATGTTATTTCTTGTTTATTCTAATTGCAAACTGCACACATCCATTCGTAATCACACGTACACTTTATATACCTTGAAAAGACTCTCATTTTGTTTATTTGATGTTGCCTAGCAACGGGAACAGCCTTCAGAGCAAAGATTCTAGAACAGAGCTTCAGAGAGACACGTTTTGAGTTCGTGGCCAAGTACCTAAAATATTGGTTTCCATGTGTATACATGCTGGATGGTGTGCTTCCTTTATGAAAGTAAGTGTTTTATACAGTTAACTTTACAGACATAATGAGTCATGTTGTAGTGGTCCACATAAATGTGCCCCTTCTGTTTTTAGAATGCTAAGCGGAGATTTTAACATCATTCATTTCTTGTGTGGCTAGAAGCTAGCTAGCTAGGTCATAGGGAGGAGATGTTGCTGTAACGTTATGGGATTTATGTTGCTTAGCGTATTGCCATGGTCATTTGATATGAGATGCTTGTACTCGTAACTTCGTCACTCGTAACTTTAGGATGCCTATTTTTTTTTCTAAGAGTAATTCAGGAAGCATTTTAGCCCTAAAAGTAAAATTCAATTTTAGCCACAGGTAAAATTCAATGAACCGCATTCACCCCGCAAGGCAATAGTTGAATAGAGCTTTTGAGGTATTGCCACTGCTCCAACACTGAAAGGCACTGTTAGAATGCTTGGATCAAGCCAGGTTCAGCATAGCATATGTCACTGTCTGCTCACGTTGGTGACCGGACCAGGGCAAGCACACTTTCGCAGTTCCCGCCGGAAATGCAGTCTAGTTATTAAACTTCTCACATAGGCACTAGGCAATAGGTTGAAGCTGGTGTTGAAAATTCGTTACAAAGATGGCAATTATGCTAAATCCTCTTGCTGCATGTATGATGACCAGTCAGTCTTATGTGTGTATAATTTACTTGATCAGTTTATTTTATCTAAATAAGATTTATGTATGAGTAGTATGTTGTTCATGTTGCAATAATTATTTGGACCAATTCAACTATGAACCATAAACTGTGTGTTTAGATTGGGTATGTGCAGCAAACAAGTGACTCTCTTACTCTTCCATTGACTTCCATTGTATTAAAAGAGCACCACATGTGGTGCAAAGTGGTACTGCAAATAAAGTACAAATTCAGTGGATTTATAGACAATATTTTTCAAAAATCTCAATAAAGAAACTCGGCAACAAACCCACATTTTGGGCAGATAATCCTCACATACAGAATGATATATGGTAAAATTTTAAAAAATCCTGTTAACTGTCCACGTGGTGAAATGAGAAGATGGAAATGGGCTTTTTGAAAATCAAGCCCAATTTTAAAAAAATGCTCTGACAATATGATAATGATAACAACCAAAGTTAATGCATGGAATTACACAAGATACACCTGATTTGATTGGATATTTTAATTTAACAGGAAAATATACTTCTATTCACATAGTTTCACTAATGTGTGTGAAATACCAAAAGAGCCAATAATGTTGGAAGTTGACAAAAAGGATTTGAAGGATGAAACTTCAAAGCATGGGCGTAGATTTAGGACGGGACGCTAAGGACTAGTCCTAGTCAACATTTTAAGATGACAAAATTGTCCCCACCAATATTTTAGCGAACTCATTGCTGCTGATCATTCCGACAGCCAGCACGACGGTACAAGAAACGTCATTTGATTGAATGAAAAACCGAGGGGGAGGGGGAAAGTTATCTGACACGCACGCTATACGCATGGAGAGTGTCAAAGCACAGGCTACTTTGCACTGGCAGCCAAGCGAGCGGGTGTGTCAATGACAAAGGTAAGTTACTGCCAACACATACCCCATAAAAGGCCAGAGTAAAACATTTTGATATTCCCTTTGCCCTTCATATGTACATGTTTGCCCCTTTTTGTGGTTTGTAGATTTGTAGCTTGAATTTTCCCTTGGGTATCAATAAAGTAGGCTATCTATCTATCTATCTATCTATCTATCTATCTAGATCAGTTATGCCACCCAAAAAGAAGAAAGGGGACATAATACGCTTTTTCATTATGCAGAGTCTAAGTAGGCAAAATAACTAGCCATACAAACTGGCAACTGGTGACCAGGCTTTCATTTTACTGTGTAAAATAGCATTAGCTGTTAGGATATTACCCAGGATGCACGGATAGTCGCATATCACAGAATATAACTCACCATCACTGACTGTTTATGGGGCTACCAATCTTGCAGTCGCAATAAACAATGGATCCAAGACACATATCCTTGCGAAAACTATTTTTCACTAGCCTAAAACCGTGAGACTGAAAGCTAATTGCATTCACGTTAAAGTGCCTACATACCACAAATTATGAGATTAAAGACAAGTGTAGCCTAATAATTTAAATATCAATGTGATGTATTCAAATTACTAAATATGTTTAGCTATTAATAATTATGCAGATCATAAAATACTATAAATAATTAACAATATAAAGTTGAATTAGAAATAGAAACCTATGACAACCATCACTTTCTGTGTGTGTGTGTGTGTGTGTGTGGAGGGTCAATCAAATTCTATGATTGCCACTGATATGAATGATCTCACAAATCACACAAACCAAATCAAATGTTAAAAAATCCCAAAAGTATCGAAATTGAGATTCTTCACTTACTATTGGTAGCCTATTGAAACAATAATGTTGGTATAGTGACAACAGGAGTTGGGGATGTGAGTTTGGGGATGTGTCCCCACCAAAGCTGAGACCAAACCTACGCCCTTGCTTAAAAGGGCTGTAGTTTTGGAACCATTAGTGATACAGATATACTATTAACGATTTATGCATAGGTTTGGTCTACAAACACCTGTGATTTTTTTTTTTTTTTTTTTGGAGGGTGACCTGACACGGAATGACCCATAGGTTTACATTTATTCATCTGGGAGATTACATTACATTACATTACATTACATTTAGCAGACACTTCTTGACCGAAGTGACTTGCATATGTCAGCTATATTACAAGGGATCACATTGTCCCCGGAGCAACTTGGGGTTAAGTGCCTTGCTCAAGGGCACAACGGTGGAAGCCGGGAATTGAACCGACAACTTTCAGGCTACTGCACGCTAGCCCAGCTCCTTAACCACTACACTACCAAAACCAAAATTGTTTCCGTGGTTCATCAACTCATAACAGGGTGAACGGCACTTCTGCATTCGCTTCGCGGCCCATATCGGCTATACGCACTATGTAAGTTTGCCAGATCGGGTAGCGGATCTGTAGTTCGATAGAATGAGACATAAGAAACTACAAATTTGACTTGAAAAATGTCGCAATACATCGTAATTTCATGCAACATATTCTACCTTTATGGACATCGTTATTTGCAAAGCCGTTGCTGGATAAACAAATAGTGTGCATGCGACAGAGGAAAAGTTCTTTGGTGTTGCTTTGTGCAGTCTGCGATTTTACGCGATTTCAAGCTCATAACATTGTTTGTCACATTCAGCAATCTCCTCGACCACCTATGCCAATTCCGTGAGCACACTCAGACAGCCTGTAATGGCCATAAACGAAACCTTAAAACTTAGCCTACGTAGCCTTGAGTTTCTGTGGGAATACTGAGGGTAGGGTGATCTACCACTCTGGCGTGTTTTGTTTGATCCTAATTGTATCAAATATAAGTGACGTTATTTTACTGTAGCCTACATATTTATATAAAAAACTTCCTGCATGCGGATTGTACTCCACCTTTAAGAACTAGAAGCAAGTAACAGCCAGAAACTCTTCACTCGACAAATCTCTAGAGCTACAGTAGATTACACACAGTAGTGCTAGCCTACAACTTCAAAATATGAAGCTACGACATAATCACCGACTGCCAGGAAGCTAATAAATACATGTTTTGCAATGCATATTCAGTGGATTGCCAAACGTTATAACCTGTCATTTTGATAAAGATCAGCACCAAAACCAGGCTGTGAATAGTTTGGTTTACTTATGAACCTGTGGAGTCAAAGTAGCCTAATGAAAGGCCAATATGTAAAATCGTCTAAAAAACAAAACAAACTTACCACTTGTAAAGCCAATCTGTCGTCTTCCTGAAATGAAACTGATGCCAAACTAACGTTAGCACTTGCAGGAAATAGTCATATGATGAACCGGTTGCTAGAGGCAACACCCAGATAGTATCACCTACACACAGTTAGTAATAATAGGGGATTCGTCTTGAACCGTGGTAAAGTTGGTTTTATATTGGAAGTTGGATATTCGACACATTCGAAAAATCTATTTAGCACTGACTATGAGGGTCGAGTTTGTGTCAAACCAACTTTAATGTGTTTGAACAATGCCTGCCTATATTACACAAACCTTATTTTGTCCAAAACCCCATGCTTTGATTTTATGATTTTTTTTATGCTAATAAAAGATTTCAATCTATTATGCGGCTTCAGCTTTTGATAGAGCAGTAATCCAAGTTCACCAGATGTGTTTTGACATGGGTAGGTCAAAAAGGCAAGCCGCATAATAGATTTGAAACATTTAACATTAAAAATTGTATAAAATCAAAGAGTAGGTTTTTAGGGGAAAGGAAGCTTATCCTAGAGGGCAGTAAGCCGAGTTCAGGAGATGTGTTTTAGTATGGGTAAGTCAAAAGGTGAAGCCGCATAATAGATTGAAATTCTTTTATCAGCATAAAAAAATCTTAAAATCAAAACATGGGTTTTTGGACAAAATAAGCTTTGTGTAATATAGGCAGACCTTGTTTAAACACATTAAAGTTGGTTTGACACAAACTCGACCATCGTAGTCAGTGCTAAATAGATTTTTCGAATGTGTCGAATATCCAACGTCCAATATAAAACCAACTTTACCACGGTTCGACTTGATAGCCGCAGCAGAAAGCAGTCTTTTCTGAGATGAATATGTTTTCAACCCGAAACTGTGTATAGGCCTTGGCCTACAGCATGTACAGACCGCTGCAGGCAGCTACATCAAGTCAAATCCCCTTAATGCCATGCCAGAACCACGGATGCGTCTGCGGCTGTAGCTGACGCTTTTATCAGCGCATCAAGGTAGCAGCCTGCAATAAGCAAAGCAGTGCCAGTGTAACCTGCGTTGTGTTGAACTTGCGCGATTCAGCCCTGCACACGCCCGGACTCGAACCCGCGAACAGCAGCACCTCGGATCGGGAGGGCGAGCGCGCTAACAATTGAGCCCAGGCTACTGGCTCGCATGCCAGCAGCACTCTTGAGGCGTCGGGGAGTGAGGTTTACCAACGTTCCACAAGCAACGCTTAGCTAGCTGGCATCCGTTACACATTGTTAGTGTAGCAATAAGTAGGCTAGCCTACTACTCACATAATCAAATAACAGTTAGAACGCCTAAAGCGAAGTCAAGGGAGGGAGAAAAGGGATATACAGGGAAGAAGATAGTCAGTGGAAGGCTAATTGGTGTTAGATAAAGCATGTCCAGCTGTTAGTAGGTTAGTGCTAAGACACTGTCAACATTTAGCTTTCCAAAAACGGGAGATTTTTTTTTTTTTCGGGGGTCAGTGTTTATACCGGATCTGTGTTTGCATATTTAATAGCCTACGTTTCATACACGTGTTTCAACACTGCATTTCGGTCGTTGCTTTTACCTTACCATTAGGCCTATCTTACGCATGCCAGTTATGTATCCACCAGTTGCCTGCCTAGAACCCGATTGATGCAAAGTGCGTCAAAAAACACACCCTTTATTCTCTGTTACATTGCTCCGCAACTGTTCATCGCAGCGAGATGAATCCGTTATTGCGTGACAGAGCAGAAGTGGGGCTTTCCAATGAGGAAACGTCTGTACGTTAAAGTATGAAAAATAAAATCATGAAATTAAATCAAATTGCATCCTATTTACAGTCTATACTTCTCTGCATTCACCTACGCACCCATTAGTCTCGTTTGAATTAGGCTACTCGCGAACCCGTGAACGCATAGACATGGAAAGCATATCAGATGAAAGAGGAGACACAGGGCTACCCATTGGCACCAAGTATGTCGATCTTTCTGGCTTATGAAAACAGACGAAGTGACTGCAAAATAATAACGTCATGTACAAAAACCAGCGCTGCACACACTCTCGTCTGAATTACTCGCGGACCTGTGATCGCATATGCATGTCAGATGAAAGAGGAGACACAGGGCTATCATTTGATACCAAGTACATCCTTCTGGGTTAGCCTATACAACAGACGAAGTGGCAGCAAAATAATAACTTCATATAGCTCGACTTACCTCGCGTTTTTGTCTGCTTTTGTGGCAAAGCATGTTTATAATCCAACGCTATTGTGTTTCTCTATGGCAAATAATGTTCATAATCCGGTTTTGAGATCCTAGCAAATTCCTGCATGGCATCCAATTCAAAGCTCACATTGCATCCCAATTTCTTCGACAAAAAACACCTTTTTTGCCTTTACTTTGTTCATGGCAATGCAGTAAAAAGTTGTAGAGAATCATAGGTGCAGCCAGACACCATAGGCACACCACAGGCTCGGGTCAAGTCAGGTCAGATCAGTTCTGTCACAGATATGGAGCGCAGAAAGGTCATTTTTAATTTTTAATCACTAAATAAAAAATGCCATTTATTTCTGTAAGGCGCACACCACATATGTCTGTAAATTGCTCAGCCCAACAGATCCCTCCACCATGGCAATGATATTGCCAGATTCAGGACAGTCTGCCCTACACACACATGAAATGCACATAAAGCTGTAAAGCTATGTGCTTGCTGTGGTGAGATACATGTCAAAATATAAGAATTTTTATAATACGCTTTTTATATTTTAATTCTTTAAAAATCAAAATAAAATCAATTCTAGTACTTAAACATAAAAAAATAAAATATACATATATTTAAAAAGTAGAATCCAAGCAAAAATACTTTAAAAACAATTATTTAATAAATATTTCAGGAAAAAATAAGTTTATAAAATGAATTTTATATTTCAGCAGGCTGTTCAATTTTATTATCCTAAATCATCACTACTTACAGCTACCATGACAGAATGACTGACCCAACCGTGGATCTAGCAGGCAAGTTCTTTGATTTTTATGGCGATTTGCCCATACATCTAATGCCCTGGGAGCTTTTCAGGGAGGACGAAGAGGATGGAGGAGCGAGTGAGGACGACTGGTCCTCTGAGGAGGACTGGCCAGGTCCCTCTACACCTCCAGTCCAGGCTCCCCAACTCTCTGCAGTCCCCGCTCCAGTCCCAGCTCCCCAACGCCCAGTCCCGATTCCGGCTCCAACTCCAGTGCCGATTCTGACCCTTGCTCCGGCTCCCGCTCCTGCTCCTGCTCCTGCTCCGACTCCAACTCCAGCTCCAGTCCCGAGTTCGACTCCAGCTCCAGCTCCAGTCCCGAGTTCAACTCCTGATCCAGTCCCGAGTTCGACTCTGGCTCCTGATCCAGTTCTGAGTTCGACTCCGGCTCCAGCTCCAGTCACGAGTTCGGCTCCAGCTCCAGTCCCGAGTTCGACTCCAGCTCCAGTCACGAGTTCGACTCCAGCTCCAGCTCCAGTCCCGAGTTCAACTCCGACTCCAGCTCCAGTCTCGAGTTCGACTCCAGCTCCAGTCCCGAGTTCGACTCCGACTCCAGCTCCAGTCACGAGTTCGACTCCAGCTCCAGCTCCAGTCCCGAGTTCGACTCCGACTCCAGCTCCAGTCACGAGTTCAACTCCGGCTCCTGATCCAGTGCCGAGTTCGACTCCGGCTCCTGATCTAGTCCCGCATCAGACTCCTGCGCCGGCTCTGGCTCCTGATCCTGCTCCGGGCCGCCCGCCTGACCGGCCTGACCTGACTGGCCGTCCCCCTGACCCTCCGTCCCCCTGACCCGCCGTCCCCCTGACCCGCTGTCCCTGTCCGGCCCTCCGCTGTCCCTGTCCGGCCCTCCACTATAAGATATATAGTTTTCTGAAAAAAAGAGGTTTTGTGGTACAACTTGCCCCCGGTGCAGGGTAAGTTGTGCTTTTGGAGAGAATGCATTGGGTTAAATTGTGCCATTGATTACTGAAGTAAAACAGTACATTTTGATCACCACTAAACCACTAAAAATAAGTACACATACACATAGAGATGGCTTGTCATATGGGATACAAAATACTTTGCCGCAGATACCAGGCCTTTTCTATAAATTTTGCCAAAGCAAAAACATAATTTTCAAACATCCAGCACAAAATCTCCCCTTCATATTTCCAAAATATATCAGGATTTTTTAACTGAATTGATTCAAAAAGAGAGTTCCTTAAGTCACAGTATAGTATAGTAGACAATAAAAAACAAAATGAAATTCATCTTCCACAACCTGAAGATCACAGAATTCACACAAACGTAAGTGTTCAGGTGTACCTTTAAATCGACAAACTTCCACTGCCAGAGGTAAGGTATTAGTTCTCAATTGAGCACAGAGGGACCTCTGCCTTCTCTTTAGATTAAGGAAAATATAAGGTTCTGTAACATAATCATTCTTAAACTGAATGGCTTCTTCCATATGTCCTTTTTCCATTAATCTTCATATTTACTTAACAGTCTTTGTCTGACAACATTTATATTACATTGCAAATTATTTTGGTACATTATATGCAAGTCAGACGCAGACAGTATTATTGAAACCCCTCCAGACCAGGGGTGATGCTTTGCTCTTTCCCAATTAAAAATGTTCCTAGTTAGCCTTTTCTCTGGCAGACTGACAAGGCGGTTCCACAATCGCACCATTTCACACATTTGTTTTACAATACATGGATCCCATCCTGCATCCCCATTAACAGGTACCTTTGCTGCATATTTATGCACACCAAGAAAACACCTTAAAGCACGGTTTTGAACAGAGCAGTCAAAAACCTCTTCAAAGCTCCAAACTCCTGCAGCATAAAACAAAACTGAGTCAACCAAAGATTTATACAGTTGTGTAAATGTAGAAAAACCAAGATCTGTACATAGTTTCATTTTACTCAACACAGAACCTAATGCTCTTCCAGCAGACTCTGCTAATACTTTCCTTCCCTCTGTAAATTTCATATTTTCATCAAAAACAAAACCAAGATATTTATAATCACGAGTATACTTTAAGGGCACAGGGCCAAACTAAAATGTATAAATACTCTGTAGTTCACATTTTTTCCTAAAATGAACAACTTGTGTTTTTTCGCTATTAATAGTAAGACGCCATTTACTACACCATGAACTCATAATATTCAGCATATTTTGTAAATTCACTTCTTTTTCAGCTATCAAAACAATGTCATCTGCATAAAGCAGAATACTTAAATTAATGTCCTCAATTGGCACACCAAGATTACCCTGCTTAATTTCTTGAGCTAAATCATTTATATAAAAAGCAAATAAGGAAGGGGAGAGAGGAGGGAAGTCTCCCTGCTTCACCCCAAAAGGCGTTGGGAACCAATCCGTTCTTAAATTATTTATTTGTACACAAGCAATGGGGTCTTTAAAAAGGGCTTTTATAGTATTAGAGAATTTTCCATTGATACCAGATGAAAGTAATGTAAACAGCAAAAGGTCCCGGTTAACACAATCAAACGCGTTTTTGAAGTCAACAAAGCAGGCAAAAGTACTTTTACCAAATGAGCTCTCACCACAGAGGACAACACATAAATATGATCAATACAGGCCCTGTTTTTCCTAAAACCATTCTGTTCATCTACCAACCCTCCATTAACCTCCAAAAAAGTGTTAAGTCTGTTAAGGACTCCTGAGTAAATTTTATAAACTGTGCTGATCAAACTAATCCCTCTATAAAAAGTCAAAGTCAAAGTCAAAGGGACTTTCTACATGGGTACAAAGAGATCTTTTTCTCATAGATTTTTACCAATTTTAAGGATGGGATTGATAATTGATCTATTCCACTCTAGATGGGATGGGAAAATTGATCTATTCCACTCATTTTAAAAAAACATATGTGACACAAACAATGTAGGACATTACACAAGTTAGGGTTCTTCAGTACCTCGTTAGGGAGATCTTCAATGCCCACAGCTTTGGCTTTGTCTAGCACTTTAAGTACCAAATCTAATGTAATATCACTAAATAAGCGTTGGTTTAAAAGGAACTAGATGTACTGCAAAGGGGTACAAAATATGATCACCGTTCAGTCCTGCATATTCTCTCCACAAAAATATATCACATTGGTCAATTTGTCCTCGCAACTTTTGCAACTTTTGTGTAAATGAGTGTGTGCATGTGTGCTTCTTTGTGTGTGTGTTTTCCCTTGTGAGTGTGTGTGTGTGTGTGTGTGTGTGTGGGGGGGGGGGGGTAATGGGGTGTGTGTGTGCCTGCATGTGTGTGTTTGTGTTTGTGTGTGCTTGTGTGTTTGTGTGTGTGTGTGTGCTTGTGTGTGTGTATGCATGTGAATCTGTGTGTGTGTGCATGTGTGTGTGTGCGTACGTATGCCTACATGTCTACTGTGTGTGTGTGTGTGTGTGTGTGTCTTTATGTGTGTGTGTCTTTATGTGTGTGTGTCTTTATGTGTGTGTGTCTTTGTGTGTGTTTTTATGTGTGTGTGTGTGCAAACCTGAATGTGTGTGTGTGTGTGTGTGTCGTGTGTGTGTTTATGTGTGTTAATGTGTGTGCCTGCATGTGTGTGTATCTTTATGTGTGTGTTTGCGTGTGTTCATGAGTATGTGTGTGTGTGCAGTCACTAGTCACTAAATGTACACATATAAATGTATTGTATGGTCCCCCATGAACGTCGGGGGCGGCGGCGGCGGCGGCGGATCAAAGCGAAAAACAATGGTTCCGTGTCATCCTTGTGGGACTACACGCCCACCAGGTTTCGTGCACCCCGGTCTTTCAGTGTCCCGGGAATCGTTGACACAATCCTACTCCATCCCCTACTTTTGTGTATGTAAATGAGTGTGCGCATAGTGTGTGTTTGTTTTAGTGTATGAGTGCTTCTGTGTATGTGGACCACAGGAGTGGCATAGCCAGTCACCCAACAGCAATGTGAAAGACTGGAGAGCGTACCAAGACACATAAAAGCTGTGATTGACAATCAGGGTTAAAACATTATTGTGTTGTTTATAAATGAATATGAACTTGTTTTCTTTGCATTATTTGAGGTCTGAAAACACTGCGGCTTTTTTGTTATTTTGACCATTTGTCATTTTCTGCAAATAAATGCTCTAAAGGACAATATTTTTATTTTGAATTTTGGAGAAATGTTGTCAGTTGATATAATAAAACAAAACTGTTCATTTTACTCAAACACATACCTATAAATAGTAACATCAGAAACTGATTTTGCAGTGGTGTCTTTCCAGAGCTGTATATACTATACACTTACAAGTTTACTATTATAAACTAAAAAGTGGGAAAAAATTATCTGAAGAAGTATTAAAATAGTACACTTACAAGTATACCACAAGTACTAGTAAACTTACTAAATAAAGTAAACTTGGGAATTACACTTCAACTCCACTTAAGAGTATACCTAATAAAAGGAACTTTAAGTGTACTTTTTTGGTGAGATTCCACGTGAGAGAAAGTGGAATAGAACATTATGTCCAATATTCCAATAAATGGTTTAATGTTCTGCATTATGTCCAATATTTCAATATGTTCTGCATTTCTCATTAGTGGGTCACTCTGATACTAAAAGTATGATTCTATGACTGTATGATATCTGTACTGTCCCTGTGTATATCTGTGTGTGACTTTATTTAGAGATAAGCGGGAATATTATGACTTTGCAGTGTTTTACTGTTATGCATGGCTGTCAGTAGCTATCTGCTACGGATTGCCAGGTTGCCACTAATCAGAGTCTGATTCCGTGTAGTCCACATGAGATGGGATGACCAACACCATCTCCCGTCAGCCTGGAAGGATATACTTAAACCCTAACTATTTCCTTGTCTAGTTAGAGCAGCTGATGGATCTTTAGGTGAAGTCATGCTGTCTCTCCCTTGATGCGCATCATTGTAAATAAACTCTGTTCCTGACTTTTCATACTATTGGTCTGACTGGGTCTCTATTAAATCTATGGTATCAAAATTACCATCACACGTGACAGGTTCACTCTATAGCCCAGTGACCTGCTAGAAAATACTTCTACGGATCTAAACACTTCACCTGCTCATGCATATAGAGACGTAACGTGATCTGATTTGATGTTGTTATACATAACATTGCAGGTTAGGGATGTCACACATGAAACAATACTGCAGAAACATGGAAATATGACTTTGATATGAGTAGGCTATATTGTTGTTTATACAAGCCTGGTTTATACAAGCCTCGTTGAGTTCCTGTTGATATCTAGTGCATGACACTGTTCAAAAGGAATGTAGTTGCAATAGTCTTGTGATAGTGACACAGCAAGATTCCTAGTCGTTGCGAAATCAAAGTATTTGACAAGTCTGTGACTATAAAATCTGTGACTTGTCTTATAAGCCATCCTTACACCAGAAGACTTTGACAACATTTGGGAACTATTCTTGAAAGATAGTCTTTTGAGTAAAGCTTAAAAGGGGGCATTAGTTAAAAGACTCCAATATTTCAAGAATCTTTCCCAAATCTTGTCAAAGTCTTCTGATATATGGGTAGCATAAGATGCACACACATTTTTTTTGTGACGTAACGTTGCATGGAAACCTATATTGAGCCTACAACACTTTGCTGGCCACCTGCAGTTCCAAGCGTGTAGCCTTAATCTGATATCACCATAATTTTAGACTGATATTACTGACTGAACAATGGTCATTATTTTTTGTGGTTAAAAGCATCTCCATTTGGAAGGCCATATATCAGTCTCAGTTTTCTAGTTTTCTGATCTAGAAGCTAGGCAGATTTAGACATTGTTATTATTTAGACATTACCCATATTCCTTACATTCCTTAAAGATGGATTTCACTGAACTCCAGGGGATGTTCAGTGACTTGAATTGTGTTTTGTATCCATCCCCTCATTTAAGCTTTTCAATAACATTTTCTCTGAGTTGCCTATAGTGTTCTTTTGTCTTCATGGTGGAATTGTAGCCAGGAATACTGATTACCTAGTGACTGGACCTTCAGACACAGGAGTCTCCATTTCACTAATTGTGAGACTAGGAGCACCAATTGGCTGGATTGCTGTTGATTTAGGTCAACCACTTTATATTTATGCAACCACTTATTCTACATTATATATCTGTAATTAATTAACATTGCTTTGTAGAAATCTGCTTTCATTTTGACATTAAAGAGAGTTTTTTTTGTAAAGAATTGTAAAAAAAAAAGGCCAAATTAAACTTATACTTTTCATAGGCACTGTGGTATCTGAGGAATTTCAAAGCATAGTGAATCCCTGTGAGATTTTCTTTTAAATAATGAATGGATTTAACTTTCAAAAAGCAATGTAAGGTAGAAGGGAAACTTGTCGTAATGTCTTGGGCCTGTACCCCTTTTTGCCATAAAACTGGAGAACTGAATTAGATCTAGTGGTTTCAGCACCGAAGGGGTGGCATTTTCTGCATTTGTTTCTTATATTGGGGTGGGTGGGGATACTTTGATGCAATTTATTCCACATTGAGTTGGTTCACACAACTCAGATAGCAGTTGACGGCATCTCTGCGTATTATGAAACAACTGTAACTGAATATGTGGTTTTAACCTATTATTAACGTTTGACTGACTTTTTGAAAATGTGGAAAAACATATCAGCAAAAGTAATAGTGGATGTATTTTATTATTTATTTACAGCAAACAAGGCATAAAAACAATTTATTCATAGTCAATAGTGTTTGTTATACTTACACTAGGGGGCACTATTTAATCACTAAGAGCAACCTCAGTGTTTGTCACAGAGTTATTCATTGTGATGAATACATTTTAATTGAGGCTTGATAGCTTACATATGTCTGCACTCCACGGTCTATGTACACACACACACAAAATACTTTTGTTTATGAAAACAGAGGTCATGATGAATTAGATGGTGTTCACAAAACAAACAAAATACTAGCAAAAGGATGCATGATATTAAAACCTCATTTAAATGTGGTCTTAAAACTATATCACTGAAATGACTACTCCCAAACACCAACAAGCATTACGATTAACTACAAAAACAGACAAATGCCTCCAAATACAAATAATGAGGTCCAGTCTTGGATTAAAACCTTACATAATTTTAGTGCATTGCATATCAACACTTCCCTGTATTTTAGACTCTCTAATCTGAAATGTCACTCAAATACTGTCCTAAAAAACAACAACATTGTGTTTACTAAGGTATATTGATAAAAACACATTTATGTGAGGAACTGCAAGAGATTTTTGTTGTACTCAATTTCCTTCTATTAAGATTTAGTTGACGGAGTTGTAGACTAAATTTAACTTTTGTGATTTATCTAATAACATAAATACACATGCATACCCATTCAAAAAGAACAGAGAGGAAGAGAGAGAGGGGGGTAGAGAAATACAAACTGGTACATTTGCAAAAAACATGGTAAGTGTCTGTAAAAAAAAAAAATAATGGTTAAAAACTCTAAAATGAGATAAAAGACATACTAAATAGACAAAAACTTTGCTCACACACTATCAATTTCAAAGATAAAGTAAACATTAAAACTCTTCATAAAGCCTCACTATCACATCTATTTGAACACTATATGACTTGGTACTGGAACAACCTGCCAGCCTCACATTTTAGAAGGACCTCTTATCAACAAGGGATTATATATTTGCTATAATTGCAAAACTATATAGCGAGTTGACATGTTTTTGTAATGCTTTGTAATCTGTGGGGGCCACTTTCAGTGACATCCAAACTCCAGGCGGCCATGTCACTTGTATGAGGGGGAGGGAGATGGAGAGAGCTGAGAGCATGGGGATCTCTGTCTAGGAGGCAGTGAACTTCCTGAGTGTGATGACGATGAGTGCCAACAGCACAGACGCCCCCAAAAACACAGCGATGACGATGGCGGTGATGGCACCCGGCCCTAAAACACCTACACACAGACAACAGGACCCAGCTGCCATTATACGTCATGTCATGACAAACTCAGGTTTGTACACATTGTCACTACCACTAATTACCACACACATGCAATATTTCTGATGAAACCACCTTTCATTAGAACAAAATGGATTTACTATTCTAAATATTATTCACTATTATATTATCTAGTAATATTAGGCATACAGTCCTGTTTCTTATGAACTGTTAATTAGTGAACAGAATAAAATATTGTTCTGCTAATAATCATGTGTGATTCAGCTAATTTATTTTAGTACAAAAATATATTACATACAGAAAGAAGGTTTGGCTTCAACCAATTTTAGTGCAAATACACATGACTAATAGAGAGAGTGTTCTGCTTTCTAAAAATATTTACAGTTTGTGGCAACAGTTTGTGACTACACAAATGAATGGAATATAAAACCTATATAAAGCATTGACCAAGCTTTGTGGCCACTGGCTGGACAGAGCTCGACAAAGTGCATATCCTGTCTGCAGTGGCCTCACCTTCATCCTCATCCACAACTGTTGGGTGTGTCATGTCCTCATAGTCAAAGGTGAAGGCGTTTTCCGTCAGCTCCTGAAAGGGGTCCTTCGTGGTGACATCTAAGGCTCCTCCACCAGACAATGTGTCCTGGTTCTCACTTTGTAGTGTGGGATTAGGATCAGCAACTGTTTCTGTGGAAACAATTTTCAGTCAGTCACAATGCTCTCTTCTTGGCAAGTAGTGAAGAGGTAAACAGGTCAGCCCTTCATGATTGCCATGACAAACAGCACCTTTAGAGCTTGAGGGCGCTGACTGAATTCTGTAAGGAGATGACTGTTCCTTCAGGATGCTATCAAGATGACTAAGGTAGTGGCTTGTTTAGTTGAACATAAAAGCAAGGCAGCAGAGAGAGGGAGAGAGTGGAGGGGGAGAAACTGTTAGTCACAGGGCCACTTTGATGCTACGGGGAAGAGGGGGTTGGGGCTGGTGAGGTCTGAGTAATGGCTGCTCTGTGCTGCCATGCCGGCTGACCATTGGTGATGCTAAAAGAGGGCCTTTGTGTCTTGGCTACAGGTAACGTTGGCAGCGTGCTCCTCCTCTCTCCTCCCTCCATTTTACCCTCCGTCCTCGCATTTCCTGCGCTCCTCTCACATCTCCCGCTCACATTCCACAGCTCCTGGCATGGAGCGACCACGCGACTTTTCACACCCACACCATAGTCATGGCA
The DNA here is from genome assembly GCF_017589495.1 of Alosa alosa. NCBI lineage: Eukaryota > Metazoa > Chordata > Actinopteri > Clupeiformes > Clupeidae > Alosa > Alosa alosa. The sequence goes on from NC_063189.1 coordinate 35,306,567, forward strand.
ACATGACCCTGGTTTCCCATGTCACCCCTCTCCCACACCTTCTGCATGACTGACACCAGAGGGGGGTGGGGGGGTTGACCTGAACACTGTGGAGCGCCTCCAAATCGATGCTAAAAACAGCAAACAGGAATCTGGGATCTCTCCTTCCTAGCTGTTCAATGAAATGAATCACCTCATCTTTTCAGCAAACAGTTACGAGCATGTTCACACACACACACAGCATTTATGTACAGGGAAAAATTAGTCAACAAAAACAACAGACGCTGTACCCACATCTCAGGAAGTCACCATTGCAGATGTTACATAACCACCCTTCCACCAAGTGTGGTAGAGTGGTTGATCTCCTTTTACAGGGCCAACGAGTGTCATTTGGCGCGCGGCGCAGAGGTGTGAGTGAGTGGAGGGGTATTTTTGATAATGGGGTGTTTACTCTCAGACGCACGGCTGCTTCCTGAGCAGCAGTGAGCCACAGGTACGGGCCCGCGGGCCCCCGGCCAGCAGCCCCATCAATAAGGCCTTCACTGCCGGGCACAAAAGGCCGCTTGTGCGGTCAGGGAGGGCGGCTCGCTGCTGCAACGGCCAAGCCCAAATCTAGCCCGGGCACTGCATGTTAAACAACCTTGTTTATGAAACAGTCTGTGGAAAGGCTCGGACTGGGGATGAGCAGATTGAGAAATGAGGGAGCGATGGCCCTCCCCCTCAAGATATTCCGTTTGCGTTAGCCAGGCCCTGTGTACACGGTTTTAGTTTTTGGGGTATTTTTCCTGTACTCTGTATTTTGAGCTGTGACTTGATGGGTTCACTATGGTCGTGTGAGGCTGCATCTGACCAGGCTTTCGTCTGCTGTGGAACATCCATGTCCCAACGGTTTTCACATCACTACAGATGCAGGCCTAGATTATGGGGCCTACTTCAACAACACACAAACACCTTTTAGTCATTTGTCCCCTTGAACACACTGATTAAACAGTATTTTAGTGACCCGTATCATATAAACATGCAATGATATTCCACAGTTTGGATTAATTGCAACAGAAGTTCTATGGGTTATTGAAAACAATGTCACCTGTTCTCTTGTTCTGCAAAAAATGTTGAATGGTAAATGCTAACATCTAGCAACAACAAACAACTGTCACCTGATGACCCCTGGTCTGGATTTCACATTGAGCAGAGAGATGACAAAGACTGAAAACAGGCGTGTGTGAAGGCTTGTGGATCCACATAAGGTGGGGGGCACACTGGGGCCCATGTCCTCAGTTCACCTCTGTTTGTTTGGTGGGGAGACAGGCAGCTATGAACAAAACCAGCAGACAGAGGCCCTGCTTGTGTGGGTGGCGTCAGGAGTCATCCGTACCACTCGCCACGGCCACGACACCTCAGAACAGGACACAAACAAGCTGGACGCTTTTGGAATTCCGATTTAAACTCAATCCCCATGCTGGTAAATGACCAAGTTTGATGCCAGCATTGGCCCAGAAAATAATGTTTACATGTCTGCTAATAGTTATGTAGACAATATTGAAGAGAACATTTATGCAAACACCTTGTCTTGCACAAATCCACCCACACTTACTGAATAACATGGAATTCATTTTGATCTCTTCTGACCTGTCAGAAAAGAAAACCCACGACTTGATATCCAGTACACAAGAATGAGCCAGACTTATGTGCAGTCTCGATCATTTAACCCAGCAATCAGAATGTTGAATGCCATCTAACCACTTTTTTTCCAACTAAACTTAACACTTGAACAACAAATCAAAGAATGAATTGCCATCTTTTACCCACCATAATTCTAATCAATCACTTTTGAGCTGTCTACTAAGAATTTGGTGCCATAAGGGTACAGGAGATGAGGTGAATGAATAGGCAGGGTGAGAGATCATGAGAGAAAATCATGAGGTCAGGGTGCCTTCTTTGTTCAGTTGCGGTGGCCTTAACCTTTGGTCCCTAGCCTTTGTGTAAGTGTGCTGATGGGCTGTTTTGGTGAGGTGCACCACAGCCATATCTGACTCATTCCTATTTCACAGCATTTTTCAGGCTTAACACTGATACGCGAGAAAGCAAGAGACCGCAAGGCTCTCATTCCGTCCGTTCAGCCCTAAGAACTGCCAACAGTACAATCTACAGGCAGAACATTTCCAGTAGCTAAAAAACATTTTACTCTCTTGTGGTTAAATGAAACAAGAACTTAAGGCTATATTAGAACAATTGTAAAGGAATTTTGCTTAACATCAAAGAGAAGAGTTAAGCGTTATTTACTTTATCTTCAATGATCTCTGTAGCAAATCACCATCCTCATGAAATGTGAGCATTGACATTCAAAAATTAAAGTCTACAGGGTTTTTTTTGTCACTGAGGCACCTTTGGAGAGCAAGAGGAGTTTACAAAGCCATGGGCATACAGAAAAGAAGCAACATACACATACATAGACTACTAACTTCCTCTCCAGAACTGGTAAAATGATGAAGGCCTTAGTATGCACTCACCCACATGATTAAACAATCACCTCAATCACAGGGTCAGTTTCCCATACGTGGTTGGAGCCTAGTCCTAGACTCTAAGAAAACATCAATGAAATTCTCCACTGATCAAACTTTTAGTCTAGGACTAGTCCATGTACAGGAAACTGGAGGCGCATTACTCTCTGGCCTCATGTCTCCTGTCCTGTAGTGTAGGCGAAGCGCTGTACCTGTCTGTGCGAGAGCCACACATAGGCCCAGCAGTGCCAGCAGGACGAGTCGGGGAGCGCTGGAGCAGGAGCGGCTGGACATGGCCATGGTTCTTCTGAGACGTCTGAGGGCAACCTCCACAGCTCCACGGGCATGGGTCTGCTGAGGGCCAGCCTCCACACAGCAGTTGAGGAAGAGGGAGAAGAGGGAGGGAGGGAGAGGAGGGGCGTCGTCTGGGACAGTGTGCACTTTGTGAACACCTTTAGCAAGCGCCCACCCACTTCAAGCCCACTCAAGACACGTAGTGGAGAAGCACTCGGGCCTCACCAGCCAACCCCCTCGCAGTGTGAACTCGCATCCGTCTTCAGTTCTGATGTGACATCACTCAGTCATACTGACCAGGGGGAAAATGCTTTTCTCTTTTTTCTCTTTTTTTCCCTATTTGAGATGCTCAAGATGCTAAAATGTTTTCTTTTTTTACTCAGCTTACTTGTAGACTGCCCACTTCCCACACACACTTGAAAAGTAATTTAAGCGATGCAAGCATTTCTTTACAAATTCAAGAACTGTGAAAGTACACCCTCTCCAGAAGAATACAGTATTTAGCAGGAAAACATACCCGTCTTTTTAAAAAGGTTTCACTGACTTAATTACACAACTCAGCTAATGTCATATCAGTCATATTGGTTTATAAGAACCATGATAGGAATTATAAAGCAAAGAATAAATAATAATAATAAAAACTAATTAATAATAATAGAGTATTTAAAGAACCTTTCGAAATATTTTTTCCAAATGAAGTCATAAAACTAGTCATAATGAAGTCATAAAACTAGTCATAATGAAGTCATAAAACTAACTCAGACTTTAGTAAATGCCCCAATATTCTGTAGGTTTCCCTCACCACGTTTTATTCTCCATTCCTTCTCCTGGCCAATGTAAAGAAGCTCCTACACCATGTGTACATGCTCAGACAGTTCCATAGTGTGCATTGGTAATGACATTTTACAACTCCAGTCACGAAAAGCCTTTTACGGAGACGCAAGAGATGTAAAACAGCCCACACAAGAGACTGTTGATTTATTTCATACTGCAATAAAAAAGTATGACTCCGTTCATTCAACGTTTCCATATATTATAATACAGATGCAGATTTGAAAGTTTATTCTTTAAACAGTCTAATATTTTACAAGAAATGGATAACTACTTGGAACTTTCAAAACATGTCCTTAAAACAGGACACTGGTGAATCACATCCTTAGGTCCTACAACACCATCGTCCACGAACAACCGTCAGCATACAGGAAGGAGAATGAAGAGGAGGGCGAGGCAAAAACAGTTGGGAAAACATCAATAAATAATAAAAAAAAAAAAATTTTTCTTTAAATCTTAATCGTTTTTCCTCTTTTTAAATGCATGACCCTCATTTTCACAATTGAAAAAAAGAAAAAGAAAAAAAAAAAATTGATTGTGGGGGCTACCCACTGGCCGCTGAGGCCGACGTGCTGAGGTGAAGTCCGGTCCTGAACCACACCTGTGTTGATCCAACAAGGGTCCTCTCCCAACGCAGACACACAGTCCAGCTTCAGCTGTTTTACTTGGTGAAGCCTAGTCTGAGTCGAGCTCTGGGGTTTTTTCCCTGTAAGAACCTCTTGGCGGTTGGGCATGACACTGGTGTCAGGAGGCTCCCAGGATCTATCCACTGCTTGGAATTTGACATGGAAGGGAGGTGGGGTGGGGCAGACAGAAAAAAAACAAAAAAACAGAAGAGTAGTGATGGGGTGGGTGCGGGGGAGGCTGCTGTTCAGATGGGAAATAGTCAGGGGAGTGAGGGGGGGCATCAAGTTGAGCTGTCCCTTTCCAAGTCCTCAAAAGTCCTCCACTGTCTCGATCTCACCCATGTTCAACCTCTCAGAGGCGGCATTGACCGAAAAACCTGCATGGAAAACAATGGAGACACTGAAAATCACTGACATTCTACTCATCAGAGCTGTCTCATAAATGTGTGTCACTATGTCTTGTTACATAGTGAACCAAGTCAAGAATAATGGATCATTGCAGACTTCTCAAACTTAGACACTTTTATAATACGGTTTTATAATAAGTTTTAAGGACTAGGTTTGAGGGGGACATTTGTGGATGAATAGAGTACTGAAGCCATGACGTAGCGTTGTCAAGGCAGCAATTTCACTGGATCTAAACAAATCAATCTAACCATAGTAGTCACGATAGTGGTGGCTTTCTTAATCTATTTCAATAATTTTACGTTAATTTTACGTATACTAACGTTTCTAAGACGTTAGTATATTTTTTTTACACTGTAGGAATCACATACCGTATTTTCCGGACTAGAAGTCACACTTTTTTTCATAGTTTGGCTGGTCCTGCGACTTATAGTCAGGTGCAACTTATATATGAAAAAATATATAATTGAACATGTTTTTAAATGTTAATTTATATTAACTGACATTAACCCTACGCGGAAACATTACGCCTACAGCCGCCAGAGAAGCTCAAATGCACAAGTCCTGTGCACTTTCAGTCAGAGATTAGTGCTTGCACTACGCCTGAAACACACGTGCATACCTAAATCGTCAAATTATGGCAGGGATTCTATTTATAGCCAGGCCTCAGATTTGGACAAATAAAAGCCAGTATAATTTTGTTTCAATTTAACTCATAAAAGAGCTCTTCTTAATATTTTATATTGTTGGTTGGTATTGTTGCCAATGAAAAGTCATTGTCCTACACCATGAGTCTCCAACACGTTGCTCTCATTGCTCTTAAGCTAGTCGCATGCCGCCCCTCTGAGCTAGAAGCTGAAGCAGTAACCTACATTTAAACACAATTGTTGCTTCCAGGCATCAGCCTATGAATTTTATAAAAAAGTAAATCATGCATAATTTAAAAAAATAACTACATTTAGGCCATCTTAGACCTCTTTGGCTAGGTTTCCCTTGCAGCACAGCACACGAATGAATGAGAGCGTGGATACCTTATCTCGCAATAAGTGGATGGCAATCGAAATCCCGACACTATGAAACTTAATAGTAAGCCATTAAATACCCCACAGATTTCAGTGGTTATCAGTCCCGATATTTAGCAATATAATCAACAGTACAAATGTAGCCTAAATTAAATCTCAAATTGAACATCTGCTTTTGATAGCCATGCCGCTCCAAACGAAAAGTAGGCCTATGTCTCACAATAAAACGCAAGAAATAAAGGACTATATAGCTGACTCAATACAAACCATGGCCAAATAAAGGTGCTGTGCTTTGCGCAGCCTAAATTTGAGGATTTACGAGTCTCCTAAACATTCCTCACCCGTTATCTAGACATGCATGAAAACATTTGAAAAAAAAAAAAAAAAAAACACACTGCCATGTAATATTTGATGAAATCCTATTTCATGAATAGTGAAGTAGGCCTAATGTGCGTTCCTTGTCTGTAGCGGTCTGTTCACGTCCACAATCGAACGTCAAATAGAGAAGTCATCCATGTTCTCTCGCGTTATAGCCTAGGCGGTCATGCTTCTGCGTTTGCAAAATTCCTGACGGTTCCTGATCGCTAAATGTTTGTTTTCCTTTCCTGTCGATAGCGGTTGATGTTGAAGCACCTATAATTTGACTTCAGCGGTGACAAATCCTGCTGAGAGAGAGAGAGAGAGCAACGAAAAGAGAGGCACCCCAAAGTGGTCATCTTGTGGCAGCACAAGCGGCGCAGTGTGTGTCTCTGCAAGGGGTTCAATTGAAGTCAGAGTTGGTCCGTCAATAGTCCCGCATTCAGGCCGCTCCATTATTATATTAATGTCAGACAGGGTACAGGGTAAAATGTGTGGGAATCTCTCGCATTAAGATGGCTAGATTTGCGGGACTTTAATTATTATGCTCAATACTAAGTAATAGTAATTTATTCACAATACCCGCAATTCCACATTTTTAGCTAAATTTTTTATGTACCACATCAGCATTTGAGTTCAGTGTTTTTTTTTTTGTAAATTGCTTTACAATTAGCGTCGGGCCTTGTCAGCAGCCTTCGGCTTGCCTCTTGCCACTATTCACTCCTTCGTCTTCATTAACATTCCCTGTAGAATTCTCAATTTTTGGCCTCAATGTGTAAAGTTATAGTCTATTCTTAGTCTTGGATTTTGTGAAATACATTTCTAAATATCACCTGCTTGCTGCAGCTTCGGTCTGCACGTCCATTTAAACCTGCATCTTTTTCTCTCCCGAGCATTTAATCTGCTGCCGGCTTGTATCTCCACGTCGTCCAAAATGCTTGATTGCATTGCATTCTCCACATTTCTAGCTACATTTTCATGTACCACATCAGCATTTTTGTTCTTTGAATCTTTTGTAAATTGCTTTACAAATACCGTCGGGCCTATAGGCCTATTGCCATGGCTTGCCTTTTGGTGCACCTCATGGCATTTTCTTTCAGTGAATTTTTTGCTTTGCAATTACCTTCCTGCCCTCATCTTGGCTGCCTTCACTCCATCTTCATTAATCTTTTTGGCCTCAATAATCCAGTTACATAGTCTCTGCTTTTGGTTTTCGATTTTGTGAAATACATTTCTAAATAAATGCGACTCCGGTGCGACTTATATATGTTTTTTTCCTGCTCATGACGCATTTTTTGACTGATGCGACTTATACTCAGGAGCGACTTATAGTCCGGAAAATACGGTACTACAACATATATTCATTCCAACACGATCAAATTTGTGACTACAGAGTTTTATTTTAGCATCAGTTTCCTCCGTAAAAGAGACCTACACGTTTAGCCTACATTTAAAACAATTTATTAGCTAGGTATCATGCCACATGTCTACATTCAATGCTATTTAAGCCACTTCGAAAGTTTGTTTAGATCCAGTGATTCTGCCGTCATGGAAACGGAACATCACACTTCGGTATTCTATTGTTAAGGATGCAATAAGCTATGCAAAAGATCAAAAAGATGATCAAAGCTTACCGAGGAGGCTGGGGTCTGCTCGAACCATCTTCTGCTTTTTCTTCTTTTTCCCTGATGTCACAGTCTCAAAGCGCTGCTGCTGTTGGAGGCTAGTGTGGTTGGACTGAAGAACTTGTTGTGGTGTCGTTCCCCCCCAAACAGAGCCCTGCTGCAGTAGAACACCACGCAACACAAACATGCACAGGAAAAAAAAAAAAAAAAGAGTCAGAACTTCCAGCCAAGTGCACCTCTCAAACAACAGACAGACAGATTTGCAACCAGCCAGAGTGGTCAGACTACCACACCCAAGAGGGCTGTTAGTGTCCAAGAACACAATGAATAATATGAGTAGATTCATCTGTGCCCCAGTCTTGCTGGACACCACCCACCCACCCAAACAAACACACACAAACACACACACACACCTGCTGCGGTTTCTGCTGCTGGATCTGCTGCGGTTTCTGTTGATTGGCATTCTGTTTGGCACGGCGCTCCAGGAACTGTTTGGCAAAGTCCTTGGCCTGGGGCGTGTCACCGAGGTAGGCTCTGACGTAGTCATGCACTTCATAGGGGGAGTCCACCTCCTTCAGGAAGGATGCAAACGTAGGAACTGTGGAGGACAGTCAAACATTAACAACACTCAGTCACAACTCCAGCCTCTGCCTGGGAGAACCGTATTAAAATACAGAAGGTGTTATAGCAAAGTCCTTTTAGGCAAGTCCCTCCACTCGGTGGACATATCGCAATGTTTTTTGGGCACTTATCGGGCATCTATTTCGGCAGAAATGCGTATGTGCAAGACTTCACGACACCAATCTTGCTGCAGCGGCGAGATCACAACACATGATTGGCACGATGTCTTCACAACACACCACATTATTGACTCAATTTATTCACAATACAGCACATGATTGGCTCAATGTATTCACATGTCAACGTTTTGCCATGGAAGGGGTGTGATGTGTAGACAACTGCCATATTGGCGTTACAAACTAACCCCATGCATTTCTATGGAGGATTTTTTGAGTGCTGTGGTTGCTGTGGAAAGTCTCTGGTTATAGTGACATGGTCTTACTTCAGAGAACAGAAATGAGTATATATACTATGTAATATTGGTATTTTGGGCACAGTCCTGACCGGAAAATGTAACTTCCGAGCACATTCACCTGAACTGGCAGTTACGATGAACTCAATTGCTAAGCAGATGGGTCATACTGAAACATGAAAGTGGCAGATTTGCAAGTGTGTGTGTGTGTGTGTTTCCAGCTCACCGTCCAGATTGTTGGCAGTGTTGAGCGTGTGCAGAGTCTGCTCACACCACTGCATGAAGCCATCTTGACTCTTATTGGCTGCCTGGAACAGTTTTAGCAACTTTTCCTCTTCCTCCACTTTCTTATTGGCTTTCCCACTCACTGAGTTACTGCACCCCACACAGAGACATACAACACAGTAATTAGTGCAAGTAATAGACACCACGATCTTAAAACGAATGTGTTGAAAACAACACAACCTGCGTTGTTTAACACATCTCTGTGTCCTGGTAGGGACAACACATTTGTTTTAAGAGTGCACCTCACCTTCAGAGATGTAAACCATGAAAATATTTTTACAGTTTATGACAATTGACAAATGGGGAGGGAAGTATATCAGAAAAATTGTAAAGATTCTGAAGCACTAAAAACCCTGATCCATTTACACACACACACACACACACACACACACACACACACAGGGCGCGTGTGAGACGTGACAGACGTGTCTGCGGATAGGAGTAAGCGGAGGCTTGTGGCGGCACAGGCACCTGAGGTTAGCGTTTCCCTTGCTTTTCTGAGAGCTGGCCTTGCGTGGGGGCGGCTGAGCAGCTTCCTTTACAGCCTCGTCCCAGAAGCCTACGTTGGAGTTGTGAGTGTCGCCCCAGATGCTGCTGGTGTCCGAGCCCCAGGTGGAGCCACCGCCACCACTCACAGAGCCCCACACAGAGCTGCTCAGCGTGTTCTGTGGAAGGGGGGAGGGGAGGGGGGTCAAATCACCATCTCTGATATTTCAACACAGTTGTCTTATCAGAACCTTTTTCTCTAGCAGACAAAAAAAAAGGTAAAAGGTAACACATCTGAATGACAGCAGAAACACAGAAACCCTTTAAAAGCCACAAGGGCAACCCACAGCAGGGTTTCTGTTAGCCGGAAATTACTTTTTTTTTTTTTTGTCAGCTAAAACTGATCAACTAAAATTTTGCCAGTCAAAATGTCCAGTAATAAAGCTAATACAAAACATTCAAACTTAACATTAAAGTAACATTAAAGCAACACCAAAGAACTTTCCCTCTGTCGCACGCACCGGCTTTGTAAATAATTAAAATATATATACATACATACACACACACACACACACACATATACATATACATATATATATATATATATATATATATATATATATATATATATATATATATATATATATATATATATATATATATATATATATATATATATGTATATGTGTGTGTGTGTGTGTGTATATTTTTTTTTTTTTTTCCCCTCTTCATGACACATTTTTTGACTGGTGCGACTTATTCTCCGGTGTGACTTATATTCCGGAAAATACAGGCATGTCTCTTTCTTGCCTACAGCTGCATGCAGACAGGCCTACATCTGTTATCATGACCTACCAACCAGTAGGCTAGCAATGTGGAGATGTGGACGTTGGGTGACATGAAGATGACCGAAGTTGCATCATATAATTGGATAAATCCACAAAACTGAGCTCCAATTGGTTTTGGAGGATATTTCTACTGATCTTGCTCCATCTTTAATTAAGAATGCTCTGCTTCTCCTCATCAGACACAGGGTCATAGGCTGCAGAGCTTGTACCTTCTGACACATCTTGACTCTCACTCACTTGTGAGGGCCCTTCGCCTATTATTTCCCTATCTTCTCCTAACTCTTTCTCCTTATTTCCACCTTTCTGTCTGATTTCTCCTGTCTCCTGTGTAAATAACTGACCAATAATCAATATCATGCTTAGAAGTCAGCCTTTGTTCAGGTCTGAGGATTATTTATTTTGAACAATGGATTTGTAGGTATTGAAGTTTACTTGAGCTGCGTGTGAGAGTGTGTTGCGTTCGTTAGTTAGGACATAGCTCCGCGATAGCAGAGTCAACTCTACTTTCGTTTTGACATGTCAGAGGCTACAACTACATGTTGTGTGACGGTGCGTTGATGCAAGGATAATTGCTATTTTTAATTAATAAATACAACAAAATTTGAAGAAAGAAAGGTGACCTCTATGGTAAATACAGCCATAGACATGACTGGTGCGGTTTTGCATTCACATACCATAAAGTTTCATCTCCCTTTTCAACCTAACTTTCTCCTTGCCTTCCCATGATTGAAGCTAAGTAGCCTATTCGATAATATGTTAGCTTTAATGGCGACCTAGCTAGCAATGCATCATGACCCTACATGATTTCTGTTCAGCAGTCCGAAATAGCTGTTTTCTAACCAACGCTCATTAAAACTCTCCGACTTTCTGCATCTAATATGCTAAGCTAACTATTCCGTCAGATAGCCATTTGTGTCAAAAGAAATACACTTACAATTTTAAGCATTTTCAAGCACTTCATTCCGAAATGCACCCTTGAAAACGCAACATTAAAATTCAAGCATTTCAAGCACCCGTACGAACCCTGAATCATGTTCAACTAAGAAGGCTTTAAAATAATTTGAACTTTAATTTCTTTTTTCACCTAGGTGTATAATGACAACAGTATTTCTTCTTTTTACACCTACCTCTAGCACATTCCCTTACCCTTGAAAAGGAGTTACAGAGGATGGCAGCAGAGGGTGTTTTCACACCTATAGTTCGATTGATTGTCCACAGCAGGCAATCATTTGTTACAATGTAGCATACAGACCGGTTCAGTTTCACGTGCGCATTGTTTCTAGACAGACCAAAATGTGTCATAATTGAGCAGACTACTCCGGCAGTAAACTTCTGGTCATGTTGCACACTGGAGCAACAGTCTCCTGGGGTGACCTTGGCTCTTATCTCCTGTTACATTGTTTGCATGTCACTTTTGACTAATTGTGGAGTGACTGCGACTAGAAAATAATCTGATGTTGCCATGTAGCTTACTCAGCCCACTATACATCTATGAAACATTGTTTGTGCCTCCTCACGCATCCACGTTTGTCAGGACCAATCTCACATGCATTTATTTAAGTGAACAGAAAATTTAATTTAACCCACAATTCAGTGATCTTAACTCCCATAATTCATTCAGAGACCTGTTAGACCTGTTTGTTTCAGGTTTGCTTTCTCACGAGTGGGATCGTACCAAAGTTCGCTAGATAGTGCGGACCGAGAACACTTCTTTTTGGAGGTCTCGGCCGATTAATTTGGTGTGCACCCGAGTGTGATTGTTGCATTGCGACCAACGCAAGCAGACCAAAACAAAGGACTCAAACGCACTCAACGCATTAAAAGGCTGTTGGTGTGAAAACGCCCTGAAACTGTTTGGTAAGATGGTAATGGGACAACCCTTTAAGAGCGCGATAACTCACAGCTTTTATATGAAAAGACATGAGATGTTTTTCCTGGACATTTCTCTAAGTGAGATGAGCAGGGAAGTCCATTATATGTGCTTACTGACAGTGAGGTTTCCCTAAATAGACGTACATTTTGTAAAAATTATTCCTTTGCATTTACATTAAGATAAAAATGTCCAAATGAGTATAGTCGTTATACATTTCTAACATGCACCTGAATCAGATAAACAGGGAAGTGCAGAACATTTGCTGATGGATTATTTTGAGCTTCACCAGTAATGAAAATAAATAAAATTCTCTTACACACACCATGTGCTGTGTTAACATCATATCATGAACAGTGGTGTTTTTCAAAATGCGTTATAATGATGCAATTACGTACTCTACTGCACCTATATTAAATTAAAGGCCTTTCTATACCTATTTTGCTTCGGATCACAGGCTGAACCTACACAAATGTTGTGCCCGGCCCTGAGTTTGTTTCATATTCACACGGCAACATTAAGAGCTCCATGGACGATTAATTTACTCTCATATTGATCAGACTGTTGCTTCAGTTTGATTGACTCACGGCTCGATTCTGTTGGACAGGCGCCGGTGGCGGTGGCTGTGGCTGCTGCTGCGGCGGCGGCGGCTGCTGCTGTTGCTGTTGTGGCTGCTGCTGCTTCTGCTCCTTCCTCTGCTTCATCTGCTGTGCCTCTTCTCGCTGGATCTCCAGCAAGGACTTGGTTGCGGCCGGCTGCTTGGCCACGTTGCCCCAGCCTGAGAGCTTGGCCTGGGCCTGCTGGGGCTGCTGCAGCTGCTGGGCCTTCAGCAGCTCCTGCTGTTGCCGCTGCTGCTGTGGAGAACAGAGGCCAGTCAGGACACTGAGGAGCAAGAGGGCTAACGAGCCTCCATTTTCCATTTCCTCTAATGCAGCCAGGCAGCTACAGCGCTACACTCTGGGGGCATGTCTGAGAGCCCCCATGTACATGCCCACAGAGTGTAGCGCTGTAGCTGCCTGGCTGCATTAGCTACTGGCTATAGCAACTCGAGCTAGGCAAAACAGTTTGTTTTCGTTTTGTTTCATACCGACAGTACTCCGTGACCTCGAGAAACGGAGATCTATGTGAAAACTCGCCGGATTTCTCCTTTAATCCACCTTCCTCTAGTTCAAGTAGTTTTATTGCCATGTACTCATATAATTAATAATTCTTAAGTTCTAGAGCCATCTCAACTTAAAAAAATAAATTAAAAAGGTGTATTTTGTGTGTGTATGTGTGTGTGTGTGTGTGTGTGGGGGGGGTTAGGGGTGTGATGGAAAAGGGGAATGATTAAATGGTGTGTGTGTGGGGGGGGGGGGGTGTGATGGAAAAGGGGAATGATTAAATGGTGTGTGTGTGTGTGGGGGGGGGGAGGGGGGGTGTGTTTGGGTGGGGGTTCTGAGGTTGATTATCTATGGGGAATCAGATTTGTATTTCACATTAGTAGATTCGAGGCAGTTTCCAGTCAACATTTCTTAATCAAATGGTCAAAATGTGCATGGATGGAAACCCAGTTATTGATGTAATGATGTCTCTATGGTGGGTGCATAGCCCAAGGAAAAACAAAACAGCCCTTAAAAGGTGCTAACAGCAGCCCACTACACTCACATAGTTAGCGTCAGTGGAAAGAGGGTAACACACACACACACACACACACACACACACACACACACACACACACACACACTTAAACACCATTCTGACTGCTGACCTCCTGTCGTGCTTGGCGTTCTTTTTCCTCTTCCAGTTTCTGGATCTCAGCGAGTGACAGTGCATTCTGGGACTGGGAAGTCAGGGAGGCAGACTGTTGACCCCACTTCGAAGAAGAGGGGAGCTGTAAAGGGTTGCAGAGAAAGTGCAACAAGTCAGCCTTGGTGTGCAACCACACACACATAAACGTTTTTTCCTGTTCTAGTTTCAATTTCCTGTTCAGACCCAAATGTGCTATGGCTAGCAAGTGCACTGATTGCGTCATGAGCAATGACCATGGAAAGAAAGCATTCAGTCCCATCGTGTCAGTAGAAAGCACTAACCCCAAACACCACCACACACTCTCCCCCTGCCACCGCGCCTGCAGTACCAGCCACCTGTGTGGGTGTGTGTGTGTGCGCTACCTTCATGTGGGCGAGCTGCTGCTGCTGCTGCTGCTGCTGCAGGCGCCGGAGGGCCTCCTGCTGCTGCTGCCTCTGCCTCTGCGCCTCCTGCTGCCGCTGGAGCTCCAGCTCGCGCCGCCGCTGCTCCTCCTGCTGCAGTGCCAAGGCTGCGGCCTCCGCTGCCGCCTCCTCCTCGCGCCGCTTCTCCTCCTCGCGCTTCCGCAGGGCCTCCAGCTCCTCCTGTTTCCGCCTCTCCTCTTCCTAAAGTCACGGTAACACAGAAGCCCATATTAACACCACGCTACATGGAGGAGAGCCTTATTACGGAGGGTTACTGAGGGCCCTGGAGGTGACGGGTGAACAAACCTTACAGTTGGTATTTTAAATCAGCCTTAGGAGGTCTTACCTGTTTGCGGAGGAACTCTTCCCTTTGCCTCCTCTCCTCCTTCTCCTCTTCTCTCCTTCTCTCCTCCAGTCTTCGGCGCGCCTCCTCCTGGGCTAACCTCTCCTCCTCCTCCTCCTTCTGCCGGCGCAACGCCTCCTCCTGCTCACGTTGCCTCCTCAGTGCCTCCTCCTGTAGGTGTCAAATTTGTGCTTATCAGTCCTGACAGCATGTTCCAAAGATGTTGCGTAAAATCCACTAAAGCTACCATGCTGCGACTCCGGACCTGTTTCCTTCGCGCCAGCTCCTCCTCTTCCAGACGCTTTCGCTGCTCTTCCTCCTGCCGGGCTCTCAGAGCCTCTTCCATCCTCTTCCTCTCCTCCTCCTCCCGTTTGGCCCGCAGCTCTGCCTCACGCCGCTCCAGCTCCAACTGCAGACACGCAGGGACACGGACACACACACGGGGACACGGGGACACACACACACACGGGGACACGGACACACACGGGGACACGGACACACACGGGGACACGGACACACACGGGGACACGGACACACACGGGGACACACACACACACACACCGGGGACACACACACACACACACACGGACACACACACACACACACACACACACTTTATATACAGTGCCAGCTCCAAAGCCCTTGAGACATCAAATAGAAAACCCAAAAGATCTGACTGCATCAATAATGAGATGGGAATAGTTTTCAGGGTTGGCTCTCTGATCTTGAAAAGGTGTTCCTCACCTTCATGGCCTTGGCCTTCTCCAGCTGCTGGATCTGTTCCATGGTAGAGGCTGGTGCCATTGAGTCAATAGGCAAATCCCACACACTACTGCCCTCCCATGCAGCTGCAACACAGACACAAGCACACACACAGGGCTTATAGCAATAACAATGTCTGTGCCTGAAGTTATCAGACATTTATGAGGACGTCACATATATTGTAGCCTCATTGTCTATTTTCAAATCTTAAGCATGCCAGCTCACGCCTGAACACTTAAAGTCCTGCACACGCATTCAGAACATCTGGCAGAAACGGAAGCAAACACTACTGCTAGAATGACCTTTCTAGCCTGTGGTTGCTTGGCACAGATTTAAACACTCTTGTTCTGCAGCAGCATCTGTGTCATTCCCACTTTGACGGATCTCCCTCTACCTAGACGACATTGCCATCGGAACCAAAGAGAAGCGTGGGTGGAGTAGGAGTTTGTATTTGAGAAACGTACTGTTAGGCGGTGCAGGCTGCATGTTGGGGGTACAGGAGGCCTGAGAGGAGGAGTTCTGCATGTCCCACACCGAACCAGAGTCCGGTACCGACATGGAGCGAGTGACCGGCGGCAGCAGAGGTTCTGAGGACCTGGAAAAAGAGACACTGTCTCTTCAGAGAGGCAACAGACACCCAAACAGCAGCTGATCGCGATCAAGTCGTCACCTCAGCCTACTTTGGTTATCTTATAGGGCTGTAACGATACAAACCGAATCATGAGGTTGGTGTATCACGATTTTTGACCCACGGTTTGATACGAATCTCGATTTTTCTTTTCTTTCTTTTTTTGGGGTAAGCTAGACATTTTATTAAATAACATTTTAATAATAGCCTCCCTTAGAACACCAGAAGATTACAATATAATATATCTTATTTTATATCCTTTATATTTGTCTGAATGACTGATATTTATGACAGCACACTTTATGCAGATTAGCCTAGGCCTACTATTTTTTATTACAACTCTACCTCTTTAATTCAGCTGTCTGGTTGAAGCCTGAAATGTTGTAAACAAAGTAGCATAGTTGGCTAGCTTAGCCTATCAGTCTACTGATTGGACTGTTCAGTTCCCCCATGTGTGTTTAAGTTTCAAGATTTGTTCTCCTTGGGACAGGCCCTTTTGGCAAACGTTGGTATTGAGATGATCAGTCAACTTCAATGCAAGAGTTTTAAACAAATATGTGCAGCAATGATAGCTAATGATGCTAAAGCCGGATTTAATAGCAATTTAGCTAGTCGCCTTCTATCGTCCCTTGCTTTCAATGACAGAATGTTTTATTTAAGTTGGCGCTTGGCGTGTTCATTGAGCAGGAGAGGGAGTGAGAGGGAGGGAGCGCGAGAGAGAGCGGGGCAAGGAGAGGGGGGTTTACTTCTATACTGTTTGGTAAAGTTGCACACATAGTCTACAATGAAAGCAAGGAGAGGTATGAAATTATTATTTATTTATTTGTTTTTGGACAACGTAGGCTACCGATAAGTAAAGCGCGAGATGTGGGTTGCTTTTGTGGCCGCGTAAGCTGCAAAGCAGTGCGTGAAACACTAGAAAGGGTGTGTCGCGATTCTGCCTTTTCACACCGCGACACAGTATCGTGGATATGAATGTCGCGATTTCGGGTTCGAATCGTATATCGTTACAGCCCTATTATCTTAACAACCTAATCTTGTAACCTCATAACACCATTACAGACAGAGGCCCAGCTATTTTCCTGTGAAAGAGAAGTTACGGTGACTGTTTCGGTGGCAGTCTCACCTCATCTTCAGGGCCTGGTGGAGGATCAGGTTGATCTGCTGCTGCTGCTGTGGCTGTGGCTGTGGCTGTGGTGGAGGTGGGGGTGCGGAGTTGAGAGCTGCTGCTTTCTGCTGGGCCAGGGCCTGCGCCTGCACAAACTGCTGCCTACAGCCAGAGACATTACACACTTACTCAACACTACAGCGCCTCAGCCAGAGACATTACACACTTACTCAACACTACAGCGTCTCAGCCAGAGACATTACACACTTGGGTCATTCCGTGTCAAATCACCCAGTGGCTGGCAGGTCACCCTCTCCCAAAAAATCTGGAAGAAAAAAAAAAAAAAAAAAAAAAAAAAAATCACAGGTGTTTGTAGACCAAACCCATGCATAAATCTTAAATAGTATATCTGTATCACTAATGGTTCCAAAACTACAGCCCTTTGAAGTTTCAAGTCATTTTAAGCATCGTGGTGAACAATCCTTTTTGTTCCACTTCCAACATTATTGGCTCTTTTGGTATTTCACACACATTAGTGAAACTATGTGAATAGAAGTACATTTTCCTGTTTAATTAAACAATCCAATCAAATCCAGTGTATCTTGTGTAATTCCCCCTCTGCAAATGGCTATAAATTCATTATGTGAAAAAACATCACCACCTTTGAGGGCTTGTCGTTCAAAAAGTATGTGACACAAATTCATCAGATTTTTTTCCCACTCATGTATGGATTATAAGGTCCAGGGCTTAAATTTCACTGCGGGATTGCGGGTATTGCGCATAATTTGTTCAAGTCCCGCAACTCTAGCCATCATAATGAGAGAAATTCCCGCATACACTTTTTGCAGCCTGTCTGATGACGTTAATATAGCCTAATCATTAAGTGGCGAGTTGAATTGAACATAGCCTCATGCAGACGCACACGGAGAGGGAGAGAGAGAGGGAGAGAGAGAGAGAGAGAGAGAGAGAGAGAGAGAGAGAGAGAGAGAGAGAGAGAGAGAGAGAGAGAGAGAGAGAGAACCACTTTGCTACCAAATGGCTACGCTACCATGGCAAACTTTTACATCTGGAAAGAGCTCCTTGGTAACGATCCTGCTAGCTCAGGTCACGTCAACACTTGATCCCAGAAAGATTGTCTTCGACATGTTAGTTTTTTGAACATTTATTGTATCTAATGACATAGAAAACATAATAATATGCATACACATACCGCACTATGCACAACTTTTATTCACTAGCGACTATAGCCTAAAACCGTCCAGGTTGAAGGGGGGGGCTAATTACTCCATAGAATTACCCTCACGTATTTTCTTAAAGTGACAGGCACTCAATTACACCTACTCATCAGCAATGTGCACTCAATTGGACCTACACACCACATTAAAGATATGCCTAAGTGTTATAGGTTAAACGTCAATATGAGGCATTCAAATTACTAAATATGTTTAGCTACTAGTAATTACTAGTAAAATGCTAAATGCATTATTAAATAAATACACTCTATATGAATTCAAAAATATATGATAGAAACATATCACATAAGCCATCATTTTCAGTGTGTGTTTGTGTGTGTGGAGAGAGTCAAGCAGAATCTAGGATGTCCACTGTTGTGAATGATCCCACTACAGTATATATTACTGATGACGTCAGGGTGGTGGGGGCCCCAAAATCAAACACTTTTTTAAAAAAAGTATCAAAGTATTGAAATCACAATTCTTGACTTGGTATCAGAATCGACCCCCCCCCCCCAAATTGTGTAAATCCCCCCTACATTAATAACCTAAGGGGGGAATTCCCCCCCATTTTGAACAACGAATTTTAAGCCCTGAGGTCATGTCCATGCATTAACTTTGGTTGTTAACATTATCATATTGTCAGAGCATTTTTTTAAAATTGGGCTTGATTTTCAAAAAGCCCATTTCCATCTTCTCATTTCACCACGTGGACAGTTAACAGGATTTTTTAAATTTTTACCATATATCATTCTGTATGTGAGGATCATCTGCCCAAAATTTGGGCTTGTTGCTGAGTTTCTTCATTGAGATAAGATTTTTTACAAATATTGTCTATAAATCCACTGAATTTGTACTGGATCTGCAGTACCACTTTGCACCACATGTGGTGCTCTTTTAATACAATGGAAGTCAATGGAAGAGTAAGAGAGTCACTTGTTTGCTGCACATATCCAATCTAAACACACAGCTTATGGTTCATATGGTTCAAGTAAAAAGGGGTTTCTAAAATTCAGTGGATTGTCAGATGCAGAAAAATCAATACTAAAGATTTATCATCTTTTTACAAATGCCTCTTGGATCCACGAGTCCTCAAACCTGGTTATGAATACTTGTGATGGAAACACACATGGTCATCTTCATCAAGTGAAATACCTTGATGAACTGAATTTTAGAAACCCATTGTTTCTTGAATATGTTCCAACTTCTTTCCCAGATCACATGGAGACAAAGCACTGATCTCCATCTTGATGCTCTTTGTCTCTGTATCACAGAGGACTGCATCCCATACATATGACGATGAATATAGACTTTGCCTAACCAGCTGGCTAGAAATTATTAAAGTACTCACATAGGCACTGATAGGTTGAAGCTGGTGTAGAAAACTCATTACAAAGATGGTAATTATGCTAAATCCTCTTGCTGCATGTATGATGACCAGTCAGTCTTATGTGTGTATAATTTACCTGATCAGTTTATTTTCTCTAAATAAGATTTATGTATGAGTAGTATGTTGTTCATGTTGCAATAATTATTTGGACCAATTCAACTATGAACCATAAGCTGTGTGTTTAGATTGGATATGTGCAGCAAACAAGTGACTCTCTTACTCTTCCATTGACTTCCATTGTATTAAAAGAGCACCACATGTGGTGCAAAGTGGTACTGCAAATAAAGTACAAATTCAGTGGATTTATAGACAATATTTTTAAAAATCTTCTCAACGAAGAAACTCAGCAACAAGCCCAAATTTTGGGCAGATGATACTCACATACAGAATGATATATGTTCAAATTAAAAAAAAATCCTGTTAACTGTCCACGTGGTGAAATGAGAAGATGAAAACAGGCTTTTTGAAAATCAAGCCCAATTTTAAAGAAATGCTCTGAAAATATGAAAATGATAACCAAAGTTAATGCATGGACAGGACCTTATAATACATATATGTGTAGGAAAAAAATCTGATGAATTTGTGTCACATACTTTTTGAATGAGAAGCCCTCAAAGGTGATGATGTCTTTTCACATTATGAATTTATAGCCATTTTCAGAGCTTTGCAGAGGGGTCCAAGATAAGTCTGATCCGATTGGATTTTTTAATTCAACAGGAAAATGCACTTCTATTCACATAGTTTCACTAATGTGTGGGAAATACCAAAAGAGCCAATAATGCTGGAAGTTGAACAAAAAGGATTGTTCACCACAATGCTTAAAATGACTTGAAGTTTCAAAGGGCTGTAGTTTTGCAACGATTAGTTATACAGATTTACTATTTAAGATCTATGCATGGATTTGGTCTAGAAACACCTGTGATTTCTTTCAGATTTTTTCGGAGAGGGTCACCTGCCAAATTGCGCTGAAATTGGGTGATTTCACACGGAATGACCCACTTACTCAACACTACAGCGTCTCAGCCAGAGACATTACACACGTACGGCTCCCACACGCAGCTGCGTTCCGTCAATGCATTCCAGTGGGTGTTCCCGACGGTAGCTATGCAAATGACTTGAAGTAAAACCGTAATGTGATTGGTTGGTGCCGTCCGTAGATTGGCTTGATTGGCCGGTGCCGACTGTCGGTGCAGCAACAGCTGAACTCAACGCGAGCAGCGGGAGAAAACGCGGACAGCGGACCCACAATTCAGTTCGGCAACGGATCACGTGAGCCCATATAAAGTGAATGGGATGCGTCTCCAGCAACGCGATGCACGCAGCTGTGTGTGGGAGCCGTTACTCAACACTACAGCGCCTCAGCCAGAAAAATTACACACTTACTCAACACTACAGCGTCTCAGCCAGAGACATTACACACTTACTCAACACTACAGCGCCTCAGCCAGAGACATTACACACTTACTCAACACTACAGCGTCTCAGCCACTGTTCTGCTTAACTCAGTTGAATTAGGGCTAGAACATTTTCTAGCCTTGTGGAACATTTTCATGGCCACACAAACATGCATTAGGAATGTATGATATTAGATTTCTGCACAACTTGTCAAACATCTTTTGGCCGATTGCCGATATATACAAATCTTTTTTCTTTCCTATTATCCTACTTACATATCTACTTCTACTCGTACTATGATGGCAAACTTCTTGCATATATGGGCATAACACTTTCCTACTCATTCATTCTACCTTAAATGTAAACTTTAAGAAAATGGAGATTCATTCATGAGAAATAAGGTAATCATTACACCATGGTGTATATGCCAAAAATGCCATTTTCATCCCATTTTAACAGACTTGTACAATGTGTCCACTGAAACCTAAATAGGTGTGCCAATAAGAGTCTTGCCGATTCATCTGACGGGAATATCTGCAGAAATGTTCATATCGGCTGATGCCAATAATACCTTCAGCTGATGCGGATTGTGTCTGCCGATACATTGTCGTACCTACAATCATGCATCCCTAACATGCAGGGACGCTGGACCTACCTGAGAAGATACTGATACTGCAGCTGCTGCATCTGATAGAGGTTGATTGCAGTTAGCTCCTGTTGTCTCTTTAATCTCTCCTGATCAACATCCCCCTAAACACACACACACACGGTGTGAGAGAGCCGCTGGTACCGAAGATGTGGAGAATGAGCATACAAAACAATGAGTGTGCAGACGTGTGAGGTGCGCTCACTTACCAGAAGTGGGGGTGCCGCTGGTCCGGGTGTAAACGGTACCCTCCCCCAGATCTTTATGATCTCGCCCAACGGCTGGAAGACCTCGTCACAGCCCCTCTTGACCAACAGTGTCATTGTGAAGTAGCCCGCCTGAAACCACTCGGTCATCTCCTGATTGCTGAAGGGTCCTGAGGAAGGATGCAGATGGGAGTTACATAGGGCAGACAAGGCCTCTCATCACATTAACCCATCTGTGCTCTGTGGAAATGTGGGTAGTTTGATAGTGATTGGGTCACTGTGACTCCAATATCAATGCATTCCTCAAAGCTACCCAAGGTCATGGTCCTGCTACTTTTAAGGGATGTGTATAAATGAGACGCACATGTTACTGCAGAAATAGTAGATGTCAAACTAGGATTATGAAAGACATAAAAGGTTATGTAAAAGTCTAAAGCTAGGTTTCAAGCACTTCCAGGTTTTTCACATAGATCTTCGTCTCTGAAGGTCACCAAGAACATTGGGGTCACGCATGCCCCCAGAGTGTAGCGCTGTAGCTGCCTGGCTGTTTTAGCTGTTGGAACTAGCAACTCGAGCTAGGCAAAACCGATGGTTTTCAGGTTTTTTTCCCCTCGTACCGACAGTACATGGTGACCTCCAGAGACGGTGATCTATGTGAAAAATGGCCGGATTTCTCCTTTAATGTGTGTCATTCAGCAGGTCTGCTTGATGCTGGGACAGTGATACTGCAGCAGTGCCCCTCTCCTGTGCTCTGCTCACCCTGAACCTCCCCCTGTGGGTCCTTGTAGAACCATTTAAAAGCAACGTCGTGGCTGATGGGCAAGGCTGTTGGTTTGGGCCGCTCAGCGCTCTTGGCCAGCTGCTCATCGTCCACCACCCCGTCCTGGAGGTAAGCCACCATTTTCTCTGCTTCCTGAAAGGGGAAGCAAGTGAGTGTCACATTTGATTATTCACAAAGCCTTCAATACTCTTACTCAAATCAGCTACATTTACTAAACGTTATGAGGCCTATCTGGGCTCCCAGTTCCAAGCTCCCACCTGTTCAAAGTGCTTTAGTCCCTCATCTTCATCCGCATCATGGGGCATGGCACCGGGCCTGCCGATGGGTGCCATGACGCCCGCTGTGAAGGGTAGGTTGGTGGGGACTGCTGCGGGTATCTCTAGAGACTGAGGCAGTGTTGGCTGTGGCGGCTGTGTTGGCTGTGGCGGCTGTGGCGGCGGTAGTGTGGGGATGGGGGCAGGCATGTCTGAGGGACACGAGAGGCAGGTCAGCACAGTGGTTTTAGCCGACTCCCCTACAGAGACATGACCGGAACTATTACACTCACCTGAACTGGCGGAGGCGACGTGGGGGAGTGAGATGCCCTCCACCATGCCCGTGGAGGCAGGGGTGTGCTGGGGTACTTTGCAGGGCTCGGGTAAGACGTCTGGGGCTCTCTCTACCGGCCGTTGGCTGGCCTCGGCTGCTACCGGCTGGATAGGGGAGAGAGGTGAAGGGGCAGTGGGCTCTGGAGGGGTTGGGGCTGCCGGAACAGGAGCAGATGTGATCGCTTCTTCCTCTGGTTTTCCCAGTTCCTCTACTGAAAAAGTAAGCAGTGCATTTAGAAAAACATCACGTTATAGTGAATTCATACCAGCAGACTTCAGTTATCAGAGTAATCTATGAGCTTAGAGCATGAATCAACTACGTTCCAGAAATCCACAACACTCAGTACTCACCCTCCCTCCTCTCTCCCTCCTTCCTGGCCTCCGCGGCCGTGTCTTTGGTCTCCTCTGATTCGCTCTCGTCTCTCTCCCAGTGTTCCTCACACTCCTCCAGAGGCCGAAAGTCCAGCTCTGCCTCCTCCAGGATGGGCTCCTTAGGACCCTTCTGCCAGAGGAGAGGAACAGGGGAGGGGGAGAGAGCTGTGAGGCATTGTCCAGACCAGACAGAACATCAGACTTTGGATCAATTAACACCAAGAAGCCACGACAATTCCTATAGAACTGTACAGTCTGGGGTATAGTTGGGTGAAGGCATCTGAAACTCTTAAGCAAATGGCATGCTCCTTCGTACAAATTTGGTGGGAAGCATACGAAACATGTGCTTTGATGACGCAATTCTCGTCACACATCATGGAACTACTGACTGACAGGAAAGGAAAACCAATACTTAACAATCAGGACACTTCAGGAATTTAGCACACAGATGTAATCCATAATAGAGCTGTTGCAGTCATAAGACGTGACGGAAGAGGTACAGTATGTATGGCCATCTATCTATCTGGAACGTCTGTGTGTCAGTGTGTGCGTGCCGCATATCTCTCGAACCGTTCGGTTTCAAACTTGGCAGGGGTCTTGCTACTGGCATGAGTAAGTGCAGTGCCAAGCTTGACGTTGTTTGGATAATAAAAGCAAAAGATATTGTTAAATATATCGGTAAAAGAAGCACACGTTGGCTTTCTCCGCTCTAATGTAGCCACTCCCCCTCTCACACAGCACAGCGCAGGACCAGAGGCAGTGGGGGGTAAGTGGAGTTTTGGCAGCACTGAATCACGGGTTAAAACACAAGATGTTTGGATGATTATCATGTCTGACCTCAACAATAATGACTCAATTATGAAAATTACATAAAAGTATGCAATGAACTGAGGCTTCGAATAGCCCAGGCTACTTTAGACTTGAGACTCTGAATAAACGAACGACAATTCCGACTGCAAGGTCCTAAATTGAAACGAGCATGTATCTTTCTACAAAATGGTTTGTCTTCTACATCATTAGGCTATTCAATAGGCTTACATATAGCCTTACATCAAAGCTTTAGGCTTATGTCATTTCGATCAGCTAAAGACAACGAGTGGCAGACAGAGCGTGAGGTCACTTAGGCCTAGGCCTACCAGGGAGTCACATCGTTGCAAATTTCAAACGATGATGCATCATTCCACAAAATGGTTTGTCTTCAGTATCGGGAAGTTATTCAATAAGCTTAACAATAATATAGCCTCAACTCAAAACAGCTGTTAGGCTTATGTCATTCTGATCTGTAGAAATGTCACATGCAGCCATGCCTACATTCTGCTTACTGCACATTAATAATATATAGGTTAATATATATTAATATTTAAGATTCAGTATTCATTATTTAATGCTTAGCTGGAATGATGTTTTCCCCATCATCCTATTTTTAAAGGCGGCATACCTGCGGGCATGTAATTGGGTTACGGGTTTTCTACAGGAATGGCATGTTTAAATGGGCACTGCACTAGTAACTTTAAAACTAGAGATGCACCGATTGCAATTTTCTGGGCCGATACCGATTTTTCATAGAGTTTGACCTGCCGGTACCGATTTTAGCCAATTCCGATTTCATTTCTTCTAACCATTTTACAGCACACACACAAATAGTTATTTTCTATCTTTTCTTTGATAGAACATGTTAATATAGACGTGTAATCAACTTATCAATTATGAAATGGCTGTTAAAAAAAAAAAGGAACCGGTGAGCAGACAGATTCTTTTTCAAGTCTAACTTCAGATGCAGTATCAAATTATGGATTAAGTTAAGTTATGGAACACCCATTTTATGCTTCTCACATCCAATATCCAACTAAAGATTTAAGAACAATTTTCATGATACATTTGAACATACTACCATGTAACATATTTTCATATGCATTGATGAATTTATGGGAGGGCGAGGGAAAAGTGGTAGAAGCCTAGGCTATCACGCAGGGGAGAAGTGCTAATAGCGATTAGGTGCTCCACCATATGAAAACAGTGCACGTCTGTTTTGCGGTGAAAAAATTCAATCCAAATTCCGGTTAAATGCATCAATTAGGCTATAGAAACTTTCAGAGACGACTGATTCAGTATTCAGAGCATCGGTTTTCTTCATTTTAGGCTACTATGTCAAAAGCAACTTTAACGTTTGTTTGACTTTCTAATAGGCTATCGTTTGTTCACTTTCACGACATCCACTTCTCAATCTGCTAGACTAGGGTATTTTAAGGCATAGCCCTAGTCTACGCAGCAGTAAATAGTTAGAGTATTTTTTTTTTCAGGAGTAGAACTACTAGGGGGCTACTGTATGTCGCTGTTTGTTGACATCTTTGATTATTTTTAATGTCGCAGTCGCTTTTATCTCCGCTCAGCAGGCTTGTGGTTCAGCTGTGGGCACGCAATTAGCGCAGTGACGGGCGGTGATGAGCACAATCTTACGTAGCCTAATGAAGTGACAGCTTAGTCAATTCCACGCAGTAAGCCAATGGTAAAGCACAGCTTTGCTGCATAGAAAAAAATCAGTAGCCTATTAGCTTTTCTTTGTAGCCCTACATCCAGCCCTGAGTGTTGGCCTGGTTGCTAGCTTCTTCAAACTTTGCAAACTCAGCTGGGTGTTGTTACAATTGGGCGCGACAAGAGTATTTGACCGCATAAAAATCGCATGTCTCAGACTGACTGGCGTCGCCGGGTCATGGCCGATCACGCGAAAAAATCGGCCGATTCCGGTCACCAGCCGATCTATCGGTGCATCTCTATTTAAAACTAGAATGTAATGCCAGAGGAATTACAATAGTGGATGGAAATCTGCTGGCTTAATGTTGGTGGGGAAATTCCTTGAAAAAAAAACAAACATTAAATCACTTAATCTTTGAGTTCATACAAACCCTCATACCAAAATACCTTGTGTGTCAAGGCGCTTTTGAGATATAACACTCAAGTTGTTTTTTGACCTTTGACATTTGACCTCCAACATCAATTCACTTCATCTTTGAGTCCATACAAACACTCATACCAAATTTCAGGCATGTATGTCAAGGCATTCTTGAGATATCACACTCAGAGTGTTCATTGAGTTGACCTTTGACCTCCAACATCAACTCACTTCATCTTTGAGTCCATACAAACACTTGTACCAAATTTGAAGCATAAGGCCAAACCGCTCTGAGATATAATGCTCAAAGCATGAGAAATGGCTGTGACTTTTATTTTGACACACGGGAAACACTTAAAACAGGATGTGTAGTTTTAGGGAGCACCAGATTGTATGCATTAGAAGCTGAGACGGTTGAATTCACAGGTGACACCTGTGCCAGTGTTCTAATTATCCCGGGAACTACTCTGGGAGCTTAACAAGCGCAGCTGCCTTTAGGCCATTATGACATCACAGCCTTTGAAGTTTATGGGGGAAAAATGAGGTTAACATTTTTAATCCCTTATTTCTCAAAAAGTATAAACTTTTTTAAAAATCTGAAATAATAACTCTTGCCCCACTCCAGAACGGTTATTTCAACATGTCTGTACGTTAAGCGGGAAGAAGAAGAAGAAGAAGAAGAAGAAGAAGAAGAAGAAGAAGAAGAAGAAGAAGAAGAAGAAGAAGAAGAAGAAGAAGAAGAAGAAGAAGAAGAAGAAGAAGAAGAAGAAGAAGAAGAAGAAGAAGAAGAAGAAGAAGAAGAAGAAGAAGAAGAAGAAGAAGAAGAAGAAGAAGAAGAAGAAGAAGAAGAAGAAGAATTCAAGATAGTGGATTCCATCCACTATAATAACGTTTCCAAAATCATTTTGATGTCATATAAACTCTTAAAGGAATTATCCGGAGTAAAATGCACTTTAGATCAATGTACAGATGATTGGGAGTACACACGTTAGGGATGTCCCGATCTGATATTTGGATCGGATCGGCCGCGGATATTAGCAAAAAATGTGGGATCGGCCTGCACGGGAAAATCCCGATCCGGACTCCCGATCCAGTTTGTTTTCAAAACTCCGGTCCGTGTTTTCCAGCGCACCGATGTAGTTCGTTAATTCGTTAATTCGTTAGACTTACGTGGTAGTGAGAAGAGGGTCCCTAAAGCCAAACCGAAGTATCCCGAGGTCTTTATGTGGTCGGATAGAGGGTCAAGAATAAATTTGTATGGACGGAACTGTTTTTTTTTTTTTTTTTTTTTTTTAACAGCTTAATTTAAATTGTGAATTTCGCAATTGACTCCCACGGACTTTCCCCCCTAAGATGGCAGCAAAGATGGCAACATTTCCAGAAAGGTACTGGCTTGATGAAATTCATTCTTGACTCTCTATCCCGACCACATAAAGACCCTCGGATCCTTCCGGTTTGGCTTTAGGGACCCTCTACTCACCACCACCTAAAGTGTAATGTTGTTTGGAACTGTAGAAGAGGTATAAAAATAGCGTTTTGTAGCGGCAAAATAATATGCCCTTCTCACTTCCACGCTAACGAAGTTTTGACTAAAAACGTAAAATCGAACTTTCAAAAACACATCCAATGACATGATTTTGATGTCAACTCAACATATGTACTCCCAATCATCCGTAAATTGATCTAAAGTGCATTTTACTCCGGATAATTCCTTTAATAGGGCGAACAATACTTGCCGCATACTAACTGCCGCACTCTGAGCAGGTCTTATCGCTTGTAAAATAGCAATAGGAAGTTGCTGTTCGGGTAGGAACACTGACCCCCTTCTGAAATCGAAATGGAAAAGAGCTGCTATGCTATAGACTGTAGAGTACAAATAGATAGGGAACTTACAGGAATTCATAGCTCTCTTTCTACAGACTGCTTTCAGGGCATTCTCTCTAAATAGTATCGGAGTTTTGTTTATAGAGTGTTGCAAAAATGCACATTAGTTCATTTATTATTGCGCTTCTCAACTGTAGGGGATCCCAAGAGCAGGTCTTCTTTAGTGCTGCTTTAAGTGTTGTTCTCTCACTGACACCCATTATAAGGAAATTATCTATTTTGTTGTACCAAAATAGAATCCAGTAATCCCCAAATCTGTCTGACATCTCGACCCCGCTCGATCACACTTCAAACAGCAACAAAAAAGCAAACCTTAAATACATAGAATATGGTCCTTAGGCGGACTAGGCCATGTTACGTGAACCTTTCTAGGTGCTGTTGTAGCTTGTGGTCACATGTGTGCAAAGCTGCATGTACATTCTCTGAAATTCAGATGGAATTTAATATCACTCTGACCTTTTATTAATACTTGCAGTGGCGCAGAAGTGTTTTCCTATTATTTATTTTTTTTGCTTGAATCCATCAGTTGGAAGTAAATAAATAAGACCTGTAAAAATGTTGTTTTAATTAATATCATTAATAAGGAATAATAATATAATATTAGCAAGAATGAGATACTAGTATAATGAAACTTGAACACACTTTTTAAGGTCACAAAACTTTGTCATCAAGAAAATATTGCTATCCAGAAAATATTGAGATTTTTTTGGTCAATGCCTCACACCCCTACCCCTAAGTCGTGTTCCAACTGCTCCCAGACAAACTCAGTTTCCCCAACTAGTAAAATAATATATATATTTTCCCGCTATTCAGAACAGCCTAAGAATATTGCCATTCTACTATTCACTTGCTCCTCAACTTAACAAAATTCTATTGTTCACTGAGGCCTGGACGTTACCCTTGATTAGATCATCTGGCTGCACAGCTACACTAATTATGACCACCGCCCAGCTTAAGCCGGTCATATAGGTTTAGTCAGATTTTTTTTTTTTTTTTTTTTTTTTTTTCGATGTCCAAATTTCCGTCAATGATTCCCGACACTGAAAAGACGGGTAGACAAAACTTGGTGGGCATGTAACCCCATATGGATAGCATGGAACCATCGTTTTTCGTTTTGATCTGTAGCCCCCACGCTGGACTGCACCCCCCCGAAGGAGGGTGTAGGGCAGACACAGTTTTCTGTGAATATCTCGAGAACCGTAAGTTTAGGAGGACCATTATTTTTTTTGTATGTTGATCTCAGGGGCCATGTCAACGCATTCCATAACCACTCATTTCATGTATAAGCATACCTAGTTAAACACAAAAAAAAGTAAAAATGAGGTGGTGTAATTGAAGGTATCTGTGACCTAACATAGTCAAAACTGCACAAAATTGAAGTGTAGGATCATTATGACACCCTCTGTATGCCGCCAAGTTTTGTGGAATTCCGCTCATGGGGGCCACACAATAAATTAATTTATGTTACTATACACCAACTGGCCTGTAGGTGGCGGAGACAGTTTTCTGTGAATATCTCGAGAACCCAGGGGCCTAGGAGGTCCACCTTTTTTTGTATGTTGGTCTTAAGGGGCATGTCAACCCATCCCATTACCACTTATTTCATGTATAGCCACCTAGTTAAAAAATTAAAAAAGCATAAAATTAGGTGTTTTCATCTCAATATCTCTGGCTGACAAGGTCAAAACTGCACAAAATTAAAAGTGTAGGATCATTATGGACACCCTCTGAATGCATGCCAAGTTTTGTGTACTTTCGTTCATGGGGGGCCTTACAATAAAATAATTTATGTGTACATTTAGTGATCGCACACCAACAAAGATTCCCGGACACTGAAAGACCGGGTACACAAAACTTGGTGAGCATGTACCCCCCCCATATGGATAGCATGGAACCGTCATTTTTTCGTTTTCATCTGCAGCCCCATGGACTGGACCCCCCTAAAGGAGGGTGGGGTGACACAGTTCTCTGTGAATCTTTTATGGTATGTTGGTCTCAAGGGCCCACATAAACCTGGCTCATAATCACTCATTTGTGATTCCCCGGTAAAAATGAAAATCAGTAGGATTAAAAGAAAGCCAAAATAAATATTCATCATCATCATCATGGCTGCATTTTCAGTATTGGCAGAAGTAGTTTTGTCCACTAGATGGCGCATCGTTGCAGTGAGGCGTAATTTTGTTGGAAGTTAAAGGGGTTGGAAAAACAATGGGCGCTTCATACAAGGACTGTAATTTACACCTTGAACATCTATAAGGATAGGGGGATGTTCACATGAAGTGTAATTCCCATTTCTTCTTGAAGCCAAATAAATCTGAGGATGTTTATCGGACATGCTTTGGTTTTTACTGCAGAATGCGTTAATCTTGTAATATCAATAAGGACCTAGGTAATGTTACCGTTAGCGTTGGTTGAGTGATGGAGGCATTTGATTTATTGCATTTGTAGAAAACTATAAATGCGGTTATACCAAACAAATGTATAGCAGCACTGTTTGTATCTTTTCGACTGTCATTTATTGCACGTGCTACAAAATCATTCTGTGCAATGGAAGATTTTACCAACGTTACACCGGTCTGATGCAGTTTTGCCTATACATCGTGAGACTGAGGCGCCTGTTTATTTTGTTTTTAGCGCGTGCAGGGTGTGAGAGGGGAATCGATGTGCTTTGATTACAGCTTGGTAGTTGTAGTCTGTGAAATTAAAAGTTGTCGCAGTGTGTGAAGTATCCAAACAATGACACCTTCATTTCATTATGGCTGTTTTAGCAAAAAACACCTTAAGCTACTGTGTAGTAGGTCCCATTTAGAAGTGGCTACTTCATTTGCGCTTTCATTGACTCATGAGCTGCGTGAATGTTATTACAACTTTTTTCCTCCGCCACGATATGACAGTTTAAGTCCGCTTGATACTGTAAGGTAAGCCATTGGTTTCAAAGGAGATTTTATTTTGTGTCGCCAGCATAGCCTATTGACAATTTATGTTGTCAATAGGCCTACCTTATAATCCTACCTGTAGCTTAGGGAAGCTAACAACTTTCTATTAGGATCTAGTTTTGTTAGTTACCGTTTTGTCATAACTCCCTGATGCATTTTTTGCATTTAGAATAGCCAGAGCGCGTGTATATCTCAATCGAAAATTAAACAATATCGGTGCCTATGGACTAGGCTGGGTGAACCCAGCCTGATCTGCCCGCTATTTATTTTTGATTTCTTAAAAGATTGAGCTTGGTCTGATGAAAGCCAGACTAGCCATGGACCTCAGTTAAACAATGCAAGGGAACATGAATCAGCCTATATTTGCACTAACAATAACGGACAAAAGCTCTTCAACGTTGGCCCGTTAAAATGTGTATGAACAGTCTAGCGGCGCATTTCATCAAGGCCCATTTGGACATGTCAGTTATTTGCACCACTGGTTAGATGTAAAACAGCACTTCGTTTCAGACTAGGCTACTGTTACTTAATTTGTGCATTAACAATAACGTTTCAGACTACTGTTACTTAATTTGTGCATTGACAATAAAAGTATTACATGAACTAAAGATGACTAAAAAATCTTATGTAGAAGAAGAAACATTCACAAAAAATCCATCCATCCAAAATGACCTTTGTTTTTGATAGCTGTTGAAAACGTACTGAACTGACAGAGATGTTTTTGTTTATAAATACATAAAAAAAATAAATAAATAAATAACATTATGCTGATACCTTTTGCTTTTCCCAAATACAATGTAGCCTACAGGTGTAAGTGACCTTTCATCAATCCAGTTGCAATGGATGAACTGTGATGAACTGCCCTACTTGTGATTGTTTAGAGATTTTAAAGGTTTTATAACAATTCTACATCTTCTTTGGCTATTCTACAATCTATTCACCTTTTCAGCACCAGTAGGGTACTTTCTGTGCAGCCGCGCACACACACACTCAGGCATGCCAAACAAGCATACACAAAAGTTTCAAGAGTGGGGATGGAGTAAAATATGGAGACAAATTGAAGTGTGATTTATTTTTCCCTGAACGGATGTACAGGACTGAGCGGCGGTCATATTTTGTACCGCTATGCGGTACATCTAGTTACTGTTAGAATTAAGTGTGATTTTTTTTTATCCTCGCTAAAACGGAGGTAATGGTGACAAGGTTTACAGGTTGTGAAAACCAGCTGGCTGCACTAGTAAATGTTTTTGGATGAGAGCTGTTGGGTTCATGATGTCGGAACCAAATAGTGATTCAGATGGGAAATGAAAGTAAAACAGTCTTGTATGGCGCAAACCTTAAGTCCTGACTACCCAAGCTCATGTGACCGCTTTTAATCACACTTGCTTCTGTCACGCATCACACAAATACTGTGACAAACATTTAGCCACGTGCTGGGAAGTGAACTCTGGGAAGAGGAAATGAAATAAGTCATTGGCTGAAAACTATAACTGAGTCTTAAGCAAAACATACATCATTTGTCTTCAGTTCTTTAAATTCCTGATATTTTTTCAAACACATCTAGGGGAATAAGTCCTGACAAGGCCTGCACTTGCTATGCTTCCATTCAACTACTTAAAGTGAATTTAAACTTCTGCATGAGAAAACCACAGTGGAAAATTACCATAAAACCTATTAAGTGAAGTCAGACATGTATTTCTTGGTAGAGGGGTGGACTGAGTCCTGAATCCCATAGGACAAATGTATCCATTGTTTTCCAAAATGTAATAATTCACACAGCCGTAATAACACTGCACTAGGGCAGCCTCTCACCTTGAGTGAGTGGAAGGCTCCGGAAGAGTCAAAGATGCCCGTCTCCTCCTCCGCGTCCTCCAGGCACCACTCAGGCAGGGCGTCACGGTCGTCATCCAGGCTGCCGCTGCCGGAGCGGGGTCGCCGGTAACCCCGCTCCTCCTCCCCCCGTGCGTCGAACGGGAACCGCCGGCGCTCTGGGTGTTCCCGCCACCCAGCTGAGCGAGGCACATCTACTCAGACAGAGAGCAGAGAGAGGACAGAGAGAGGTCATTACAGGACACTGGAACATGCATCTCCAAAGAAACTACAATGATTGGGGGAAGTCTGGCAAGCAGAGTTGGGCACCGAACCACGGTTCTAATATGGCACCAGCGCCGACGCCAACGGTAGTAACATCAAATAACAACGTGGATTTTGGTGCCCAGTTAAATCTCTGCCATTTTTTTTTTTTTTTTTTTAAACACGAGGCATCACTGCAGGTCATGTGCCATCTTTAATGTGTGTGCATCCATGGCAAGCCGTTTTACCATTTTAAATTCCTTATGCATAGAAGCAATGACATATTGATAGTAAATTGAATATAACAGTTCGATTTCATGTTCGAGTTAATCTTACCAATAAAAAAAAAAGCTACTCATGCTTTAGACCATATTATTGCAAAAACAAAGTACCGGTTCAGGCACCGGCACCGTTTTAAACGGATAAAACCCAAACGATACCCAACCCTAAACATAAGATGCGTTTTGGACTATGGCTCGGTTACCTGTAGCCCTGCTACAGAACTGGCAATACTAACATTTGGCATCATCTCAGAGGCGCCTAAGCAAATACAATCTCCACACCGTATGTTAGTGTGGCTCACAAAGCACACAGGACTGGGGTTTTGTCAGAGGAGGGGACTAGTGTCTACGCTCAATGCATTCATTATGAAACTCAGTCCACTATGCCGTTTGCTCATCAGAACCGCCATTCTACACCCTCATCTGTCTGCAGGAGGGAGGTTAGGCTCGGCAGAGGGACAGACTGTGCAGGTTAGGGGAGGACAGCCGGGCGCACCTGGACTGGGAGGACCCCACCGGTCGCCATCCCACCTTGAGCCCGCTAGCTGCCAATCCCCCTCATCTTCCTCACCGTTTTGCTCCTCACGAGACATGCGCCAGTTCTCGCTCTCTGATCGTGTGAAGTCGTGTTTACGCACAAGGCCCGGCACCGCATCCTCATAGTTGGCTCGTACTGCAGGAGGACAACAAACAGTGCTTATTAGACCTGACCTGCAACAAATATCATGAGAGGTAGCAATGTCACTCAAGAGATCTCATGGGAATGACCTACTGTGGTTAAGCTGATAATGAGGTGGGGCCGCTTCTGTGAATGGGAGAGGGGAGATAGAATGGTGAACAAAACAGACCAATTCTCACAGTTATACATCATAAAATCATTTACTAGGATTAAACACATAAGAAAAGTACTCAGTGCCATCCACAAAAACACATTACATACTCTGAATCTATCCATACAAACCTGGATCTTTTCGTCCAGGCTTTTCAAACCTTCGGTCTCCCCTAGATAGAAAAACACAAAGCGTGTCAAGGTCACTTGATCCGTACAAGTTAGGACACAGCTCCAATAAAAAAAAAAAAAAACTAGGCTAATGACCAACATTAAGACATCTGCCATGCAAAAATGTGCAACACTGTTTTTTCTCCAACATGGTGAGCATCAACATGATGAACAACAGGATGTGGCTGTTTTGGTTTTTTGTGTAGGTTGGGGGAAGCTGGACTACCTCTCCTCCCAGCTTTGCGAGCGATGCATTTCCCTTACTCCCCGTCCAAAGCCTCCCTCCACATCATCAAAACTTCTTTGGTAAAACCCTCCGTCTCCTCTGCCTCGGCCTTTTCCACAGATGCACACAAGACAGACAGACACATGACATGTAGTTAGTGGCCAACAATCACAAATAAAAAAGATCTAACATGAAGAGAAGATCATTTACACATTTTCTCTAAGCAAGGCATAAAACAACCTAATTGGTCTTACACAGTGCAGTGGTAGTAATCCCAATAATATTTAATAGTTTATATATTCTCATCACAAAGCTCACCTCTCTTACATAAAAACTACAGGTACAATTTTCATTAAACTTGGTGGAAAGCCGTAGCATGGGCCAAAGAACACCCAATAATATTCTGAAGCAGATCTAACTTACAGGGTGCCTGCACGAACATAATTTGAGACAAGAATTGGATTAAATTTGTAGGCTCTCAGTGGAATGGTTTTATTGCAGATGTAATGATGAGAAACACCAGTGGACTGAAGTCCATATTTCAGCTGATGTTTAACTTGTGTTTATTCAATTAATAAGGATGGCTGAAGATATGGCTTATTTGTCTTCACATATCCCAGCCCTTCCGCGGCAAAACGTCGGCATGTGAATAGCCAATCATGTGTTATGATCTCGCTGCTGGAGCAAGGTTGGTGTCGTGAAGCCTTGCACACACGCATTTCTGCCGAAATAGATGCCCGATAAGTGCCCAAAAAGCGTTGCAATATGGCAGCCGAGTGGAGGGACTTGCCTAAAAGGACTTCGGTAAACTTCGGTAACAGTCGGTTTCCACACAACGAAATTTCACCTCGCTCTCATTGAGGTTGAATGGAGACGAAATTCGCCCTGGTTGGGCGAAATGAGAGCGAATCGCCGAGGCAGGCGAAACAAAGGTGCCGGAAGTTTAACTTCATTCAAATGAGGACCATTCGAGAACCAATCAGGTTCGCGTGTTTGTGTTTGGAGGCGGGAGTTACAAAAAAAGTCTGACCAAGATGGCGGAGGCTACATGAGCCAACACAAAAATGTGTATGTGATTAAAAGGTTTCTACACATTGGCCCTTGTATCAACACAAATTGCGGTTTATATGCCAAAAAAATTAGTCAGGGCACATACACACATTTTCGTTTGTTTATTCAAAGTCTAAAGACAGTCCAAAGTAGCCTGGGCTATTCGAAGTTTCAGTTTATTGCACATCATTTTTTTACGTCGTTTTGAATAGCGACTCCATACCATACTCCATCCGTGCCAAGTTTGACTTTGTTTGGATAAGAAAGTACTGTAGGCTACCAGAGAGGTTAAGCGGGCCTTTGGCAGAACTGAATCTGTGGGTAAAAAGTTAAGCCAGTGGATGTGTGGACAGTTATTATGCGTTACCTCAACAATAGACTCCCTGAATGCGGTTTGCTTGCATAAAATAATTCTGCGGACTTTGCAACACACCAACAAACACAGGTATGGAGTCATTATTCAAAACAACGTAAAAAAACTGAAACTTTGAATAGCCCAGGCAACTTTGGACTATCATCCTATTTTTTAAAGCAGGCCTACCTGCAGGTATGTTATTGGGCTACAGGTTTTCTACAGGAATAGCATGTTTGTGCGGGCACTGCACTAGTTTTAATAAAGACAGATAGGCATAGGCAGATAGCTACAATGCCGACACTGTTAAGTACCAACTGGCAGATTGGTCAGATTGTGATATGGTTAGTGTAATAGTAATCCATAACCTAATGGAACTTGCTCAAGTTTAAGTCAGGATCTGTGGAAAAACAAATGACTTACTCAACCACCATGCTTACCTCGTCCCCTCGAAGAACTTCGACCTCTCGGCGCCCCTACCACAGTGCCCCCACCTCTTCCTGTCAGCCGAAGCACCGCCGCACTGTTTACAGACATAGAGAAATTTCTCTGTGGAGACAAAGACAGACATCAGCATTCCACTCTGAAAAGAAGCTAATTCTCCCTCTTGCATCTACGAGAATTTCCCCTTTAAATAAAACTACAAATATGTGTTAATATGTAAATAAAAAACGTATGCTGTGCATATTTGTTGGTGCACAAAAATTACCTGCTCCTCTTCTGTAAAAGGTACAAGGGCCAATGGTGGTAAGGGATCCTCTTGTAAAATGGGAAGAAATTCCTTGTCATGTAGATCTATGGGAATCTAACAAGAGCAAGAGTTTGATCAGCTAAAGACAAATGCAGGACCACAACATATCAGACCTTACCTTTATTTAATAATTTTCTTACCTTGTTGTCCTTTACATAAAGTGCTAGCATTTCTTCCCTCCCATAACGGTAGTCTGCTAGTTTATACTTTGGCAAAGCAGGGGAGAGAGGTGGTGAAGCAACAGTGTTGCTGCTACCACCTCCACCAGACAGAGCCCGGAGCCTGAAGAAAGTGGGGAAGGACAGGAACAATGAGTATGTGAACGAGTCCAGACGCATACCAGGCCAGTCTGAGCTACAACTCAACAAATACTAAATGTCAGAAACATGGGATTTTATTTACCATTCTGGTCCAAAGTTAAGTGTCTGGGTTTCTGCCATTGTTTTTTTTTTCAGGGTATTCTGTGGAAGATAACACACATGTGAGTAATGGTAAATGTCCGTATGCACAGATTCTCAGGCCATCAAGGACTGAGCAGTCAAGAGGTTTCACGCATCCCATTCACAACAGGCTGAAGGTGTTTAGGGCAGTGGGCTTGAGGTTGTTAATAGACAATGGTCTTGTTGTAGGTTTAGTATTGGCATTTTTCCTGTGGTAATTAATACAAACACCCCAATAATGCTAAGACCACTTAGGGATATATTATGCATAGAGCAAATCTTAATTAGGATCAATTGTTTAGACATCAGAGGCAGTAATCTGAGGCATCACACACTCTAAAGACAACTATAGTCATGACCAAAACATTAAATATTGCCCTCACATGAATAGGGTTGATAGGCATCATAGATCTCACAACTTAGATTTTCCCACTCTCTGTGAAAGGAGCAAAGCTGCCCTCTCAAAGGCCAATGAATATTACAACGCACTCTGAAAGTTATTTTAAGATCCCTCCCGATTAGGTAGGGAGGTCTTTGAGACCCTTGCTAAACACTACCCATTACCTCGCCTGTCTGAGACACTTTTACATAATGACAAGCCTGAACCTTCATTTCCTTTAGTTACATGTTTGGTTTCAGGTTAAAAAAAGAACTACACGCCTGAATCAAATCATACTTTATAAAAGGTTGGACTTTTAATGTGGTGAAGTGCTAATTAGGTGATTGTAGAACGAACGAACGAACAGAACGAAAGCGATGTTGGTTGCTATCTGAAATACCTTCCACCATATGTTACGGACTTAAAACGCCCGAGTCTGGCCAATGCCACTAGCATTCTTTGGTCGGAGCCACGCGACTTTTACCCAGACTTTACTACACCAACAAATAACATTAGCTTACATGCAGGTACAGTCTAACCGCAGAATGAAAACAATTTCCTCATGTTGAACACATGGTCAGTGAGGTAGGGTGGACAACTGGAAGCCACGTGCAGACTTCTCTGATACGTTTATAGCTGAACTGATTAGCACCAATATCGCTCTCTTGGGTAACTGCAAGTGCGTAACTGCAGTTACGGTCGATGCAATTGAGTCGTAAATAAAAATGGTATTAGAAAAAATAATGATGAATCCTTAGCATTCAGTCGAAGATATTTCAATCAACACTTTGTTAACATTACCTGCCCTGCAACTCAGCATTAGCTGCCATTAGCTGGGGTTTATCTGACGCTAGCATAGGGTTACAGCTGATGGCTGGGTAGTGCAAAGAGGCTCTTTCACCTGACAGCTAACGTTACATAACAGCTGGCGACGAAGCAGACATCTAAACATCGGTGTATGATGAGACATAACGTTACATATTCAGCTACAAGAACTAACATTGCAAGTTTGTTTCTGATTTGTTAATGGTGGTAAAGTTAGTCGTGTCTAAGTTACTGTGCGATAAGTTGACTTCACTGACCTGCATGTCTAAACAAGTTATAGAACACTACAGCTGTAGTACAAGTACAGTTACTTTTTAAGGCAACATTAGCTAACATAACCATAAGTTACTCTATGATAAATAAGTTAACATTAACATCGGTATCCGGCCTTTGGCTAACAAAAAAAGCAACTTCACCTTCCTTGCCACTAACTACCATAGTTGGTTTGCCACATTTGTAAAAGTAACATAGGATTAACGTTAACGTCAAGTCATGGAGTTGAGCTAATGTTAGCTGCTAAGAATAAATTATACATACAATTCCTTAGCATCGCAATTAAATAATAATAAAAACACTGCCAGATTAAACATCTTGATAAGAAGTGTTGCCAGGATACATGATCACACTTCATCTATTCGAATCAACAGGATCATTTACCGTGAGATTTTTGCTAGCTGACATTGACGTGACGTTTGCTAGCTACGCTGAACTACTTCACTTTAACGTGGCTATTACAACGTGGTGGATGCTGGATACAGCAATATGGGTTGTTATGGTTAGCCAGCCAATATGGCCAGCTAATGTTACGGTCACCAGACTTCCCATAGCAATGGCTAGCTAGCAAGAGAATGTAACTTACCACAGTATGCTTACTGACTACCACAATTGGCAAATTAGCAAGGCAAGTTAATTTATGTATCGTCACCAAGAAAATAAACAGTTGATTAACGTTACTAGTCCAGCATGTACACTATAACGTTAACTGCTAACGTATTACTAAGAGTTAACGTTAGCTAACGTTAAAATAAATAAATCCGCTAACGTTAGCTAGTTGAGGTCTAGATAACAGTTCATGTTGATTCATTTAAACTAGCATTTGGTAAATACATGGAAGTTATGCAGCCAACAATGCTGTTACATACCAGAGGTTTTCACACCATTTATATCTGGACTAGATACTGGCAATTAATATTCCCATAAAATCACCTAACTTAAGGTAGAACATTTAGCAACGGCTACATATCGTTGTTGCTAGCGGATGTTGGTGCAAGCGTAACATTAGGCTGCTAACGCTATATCATTAGCCGTTTAAATGCCTACGCTGTAGGCTAGCAGCCCAATATTAGTTGCTGACAACTTTTCATGCTAGCGTTGAACTAGCTAATTAGACACTGGTACATTTAAATGGCCAACTGTAACGTTAACGTTAGCTATGTACGATTGGTGTTTACGTTCAGCAAATATACATGTCAGTGGAATACTAACACTTCACAATTACTCATTATGTCAGACAAATCAGCAGCGTTGTAAAGTGACTTCACACGAGTTAATCCTTAACCCCAAACCCTCCGTGAGGCCTAGCAAGCCTACCGCAACAACAGGTTTTCCTGTTAGCACACCTCCACCACGCTCTAATCCATAGCGGCCACTGTATTTAACTTAAGACCGACGCTTCAAGGCCAGGCAGCCATGCGGATGTCAACACTTCAGCTAATAACTTCGCAGACCGAAAGGAGGGGGGCTAAACTACAGCAAATAAGATATTTAATACATATAAGGGTTATTTACAACTAAATAATCTATTTCAGGCTCGCTGTCTTACCTCTGCTTTAACTGACAGCGCAGGGTTTGTATGCGAGTTGACTCTCTCTCCGTTTCCACAAGATGGCTGAAATAGGGTCACATGACAAGAAAACTCCCGGATGAGCAAGAAACTGGATATGCTGACTACTGCGATTCGTGTAGTCTATCTTTTACTGTCTATGAGTCTGTCTCAGTAGCTTCTACATTTTGAACATTGAAAAGATGAATATGTGATACTGTAGCAGCCTATATGCCTAATTTACTGTACGATCTAGATTAGGATTAATTCAAAGATGTCAAGTTTATTTATTCAACCAATGTATTATTCAGGCTAAAACACAATCATGGTGAATGGGTTTTCTATAGTTTATTATGAAAAAAAAATGTTTTAATAGGCCTAGCCTAGCCTACTTGAGCCATGAAGAGCTTTAGGCCTAGACCATGGCTCTGGGCCTACAACCCTGTCTTGAATTGACTACACTAGGCCAGTGGTTGTCAGCTGAAGGCAAAGTGAGGTGTGCTGTGGAATTTTGAGCAACCTAATGCATTTTTAAACGGGCTCATGAAATAGGCTATAGGGCCTATTTCAATGCATAGGCCTAAATGACACAGCTTCTTAATTAAAAATCTTAGTCACCATTACATTACATTTGAAGGATGCTTTTTAACCAAAGAAACTCATAACAAGTGAAACATCAAGGTAGAACCATGTGAGCATATCACTGTGGTCTCAGCTCATGAGCACTGTGAGAAATGGTAATAAGAATGAACACACCTGTTACATTCTAATGTCTGCAACACCTAGGCCTACTTTAAAATCACTGTAGCTTAATATGTGTGTGTGCAAATCAAGTGGTAGATCCTCTGGACTGGGCAATGCTACTGTGAGAGAAAAGGACAAAAATAGGGGCATTGTATGTGTAATTATGGGACAATATTGAACATGTTAAAGTGGTATCTTGCAGGCAAAAAATAGGCCTACACTACCCCACACAATTTAAAAAGTGTAACAACCAAGCAATTTGCTGTGAGCAGATTTCTGAAATGAAAATGTACATTTCCAGTTGGGCTGTCAATATCATTAAAATATCTTGTTCATCTAAGAACTGGTTTACATGTATTTTGACCAGGACAGTTATTAAAAATAACTATAGTAATACCATACGATTTCTATAGTAGCCCAGTTCTAAGGTAGTATAGCCTACTTCTATGTTTTGTAATACCAATAGATTCCTTATACAGCGTTCCTACATTATTAGCCTACAGTGTGTCCCAAAATACTATAAGGTTCCTATAATATCTATAGTAGTCCGATAAGATTGTCCTTTTAATATTTTATCTTTATTTTATTTTTAGATTCCTTTTCGTAAGCGCGGGCCACAAAAAACAGGAACTGTCCCAGTTAAACAGTGGTGCTGGTCGTGAGTGAGGTTCCCCCTTCACTGTAAACCGCTTTGGGTGCCTTGATAAAGCGCCTTACAAACGCAATATGTAGTTGGTGTTGTTGTCTGGTCACCCTAAAGTGTGAAGCATAGCAATGGAGAATAGCCCATTTGTTAGATACAGTAGATTAGCCTATACTAGACAACACATTTTTAGATATAAACAATGTGCATCTTGGTAGTCAGGTAGAACTTTGTGGAATTTGGGCATAAGTGTGACATAAGGTACTAATGCAATTTTTTGCATAAATTGATAGGTAAGGGGGTGTCCTTTCAGAATCTGACGGGTGCCGCTCCGGCACCCTTGAGCATTTTCTTTAAAATCGCATCACCTGCCACACCCCTTTTTTGATTATAGAAAATCATCTAAATAGACATTAACCTATAAACCCATCATGTATGGTATCAAATTAAAGCTCTTTTCATACAGAAATCAGCTTTGACCATAATAAAGTAGAAATAGTTTAGGTCCCTCCAGAGAACAAAATACCTTTTGCAAAGTGACCTTTAAGGTCAAATTAGGTTTCTTTTTGCTGCATAATAGCTTATACCTCTAAATCGTGTCATGTTTGGTATTAAATTAAATAAATTATGGAACTGCCATGTAGCTTAATACATACAGGAATACAATCATTCAATAGTAATTAATTTTAATATGAATTATAGCAAGTTTGATGTACCATAGTTCACTAACTTGCGGGTTAGCTAGCACGTTATCTTTAATTTCCCTTGAATCAGTCGCTGAATTTCAGACAGCAATGTTGTGAGGTACTTCCGTACTGGGTCTCTGCATTTATGGTCTCTGCATTTATCCCATCCGTGAATTAGTGAACACACAGTGAGATGAAGCACATAACGAGCACACATGAGGTGAAGTGCACACTAACCCGGAGATGTGAGTTGACTTACTACAGTGGCGCTCGGGAGCAGTGAAGGTGCCTTGCTCAAGGGCACTTCAACCGTGGTTGTGGGCATGGGAGAGCAGTACTCTTCAACCACTCCCCCCCACACACACACACACACACACACACACACATTTCTCCTACTCGAACCGGCAGCCCGAAGCCCTAATCAGTAGGCCACGGCTGCCCAAGTATACTTACATATACCAGTACGGGGAGCATGCCTATGTTCCCACAGCCCTACACTGTAACAAGATTCTGTGATTTTCACAGCATCACTGCTGTTTTTGAGAAAAATGTGTACTGTATTTGTGAATACAGTATGTTGCTGTAGTTTCGCTATGAATTATGGTCAAACTACAGTAATAAAAATGTGCTGCGAATCATAACACAGTAATAAATCTGACTCCTCCCTCACTTGTCAGCTTTTTGAACATTTTGAAAAAACATGGCGGAAAATCAGTTGGAGTTTTCTGTTTTCTTTTTGCACATAAATACAAAGTTAAGCTCCA
Organism: Alosa alosa; assembly: GCF_017589495.1. Lineage (NCBI taxonomy): Eukaryota > Metazoa > Chordata > Actinopteri > Clupeiformes > Clupeidae > Alosa > Alosa alosa. The sequence goes on from NC_063189.1 coordinate 35,350,117, forward strand.
GGATAGCAAGGTGACATTGATATTATGTTGATTTCCCATCCAAATCATCATTTTGAAAAGATATTGAAAAGTCATGGATTTATGGTTTACTGGGAAATTTTGGCGTGGTGATTGAAGCGTGCACCCGCGGCGGCGTTTGAACTGTCGGCTGGGAGATCATTTTTGAGCAACAGTTCAGTCAGTCAGACCAACGGTGTTCAGCACTCTGTCAAGTTCGCAGCTCCACCTTAATGGTAAGCAAGCATTTATTTATGTAACGTTAATGTTTCATTGTGAAATTGTACTACATTAAATTCGGGCATGTGTACAGTCTATGTACGTTGTACTGTCTAACTTACAAACTCATCCATGCTTGTTGGATCAACTCTTTGCTAAGTAAGTAACGTTAGGCTAGCTATCATAGTTGCTGTTGCTGTGAAGGTGGCATTAACGTTAATGTTTTATGTTACGTTAACGTTTTGGCAGTCTCATTTATATTAGGCCTACCTTAGTTCTCAGTAAGTTATAGTTTATTATATTCATATAATTTATATAAAACATTAAGCTAGTAGTACTAGGCCTAGTATGTTACTGTCACAATGTTAGGCTGAAGATGATGTGCTGCTGGTTAACGTTAACGTGGAGGTTTAGCTGCTACCAGCTAACTTATGTAACGTTCACTCATCGTAATCAGTACATATATCTAGGCTATGTGTTGCTGCAAGCAAACATCATCAATGAGCTCACCCAGCTGGCTAACGCTAGCAGCTAAATATACCTTCTTGAAACTGAGTTATGCTAACACCATCTTCAGCCTGGCATTTTGACAGTAAACTCAAAAAACATACAGTATATATATACATGATTATTCTAAAGTTTCACTTGTAAGTAGCCTTCAGTTTCAGTTGAAAATTGTTATCTAACACTGTTTATCTTTTTTTCTTCTATTTCTGCTAGTTGCTGCTTCACTCTGCTACTGGTGGTGGATCAGGCTGACTGCAACCGTTGGTCTAACGTTAGGATGCAGCACCGCGAGAATTTCTAAACGGAAAAAAGTGAATAAATGTACTTGCTTTTCAAACTGATAACAAGTTGTCAATGGTTATTTATGCAAGTTTGTGTAGCCTAAACCATACCTAGGCCTAGTCAAATTTATCCTGGCTGTAGATAAAGCAGGATATGAATTTCCCAAAATTACTGTATATAATATTACAGCACTGGTATTACTACTGTACTAAGTTACAGTATGATCCATAAGTACTGTGATTAAAAATACGGTAGACAATTCAATACTGTATACATTACAGCACTGGTAGTACTACTGTAGTTTGCATTTACAGTATCAGGCATAGGTACTGTGATTTCATATACAGTAGGTGTACTGTAGAGTGAAATACAGCAACTTGCTGGTTATTTGCTGCCAGCAAGTTGCTGTAAATTTTACGTTAAACTTTTTACAGTGTATGTCCCCTAACCCTAACCCACACCTCAGGCCTAACCCTAACCCTAGAAATGTGGGAACATAGGGCTGACCCCACCGATACAAGGAATTTGTGCTCTGCATTTTACCCATTCGGGGTAGTGTACAACACACCCACACAAACAGTGTACTGTACACCCATTCAAACACACACACACACACCCTAGTGAGCATACTAGGAGTATACATACCCGGAGCAGTGGGCAGCCCTTAATCCGGCACCCGGGGAGCAGGGCTCAAGGGCACCTCATCCGGATGTGGGTACCTCACATGGATGTGGGAGAGCGCTGTTAAGTCACTGCCCCCACTCACATTTTTCCTACCAGTCGGGGATCGAACTGGCCACCCTTTAGTCACAAGTCCGATTCCCTAACCAGTAAGCCATGGATGCCCAAAGTAATTGACATTAATGCTATGGCTGCAAAATTAGACAAATGTTATGATTTGTTGGCTGTTCATGCATTGTTTGGTTGTGACAGTGTGTCATATCCATATGGCAAAGGGAAAACCTTAGCAATCAATTTGATGCTCAAGAGGAATCTTGATTTGAAGAATTGTACATATGTACTGTAGAAGCTGATGAGCATGAAGGCAGGAATGGATTTCCTTTCTTGCCTCTACTATGGAAAGACTGTTGAAAGCCTCAGTAACTTGATACATGCTATTCACCAAGAAAAGAGACCCTACTAAAATAAAGAGTCTTCCTCCAACAAGAGAATATGCAGCGGAACACATCAAGCGTGCACGGCTGCAAGTCCTTCTGTGGAGAGCTGCTGACAAAAAAAACACCTCCAGTGTGAAAATAGAGGATGGAATTCCTGTGCCTGTTCATGGCAACACTGACATTGCACCAAAAACAGGTCTACAGCTTGTTGTGTGCCAGCATGCTCCAGGGCCTCTTGCAGCTGTCAGTCAGATGGACTACCATGCACCACCTACTGCCATTGCAAAGGTGGTGAACAGTGTGCAAATAAAAATTCGAAGATGGCTACACTTTCAGTGGAGGATACTGATGACAGCGAGGGAGAAATTTCTGATTGAATGAATGTTTTTTGGAGGAGACATTGGATGTTTGTGATGTGCACAAGGCCAGCCTGACAACATGTTCTGTATATAGTTGCTTTCAGAATCTGTGAGAAAGTTCTACTTTGTTCCTTATAACTTTGTCTATTTGATTAATTGTTGAGGGTTGATACAATTCATATGTCTCTTGTGGTTGTTGCTCAGCCTACCATTTCAGCGGTGTGACCTTACCAGGCGTTACAGTTATTATGTTCTCTGGAGGGACTTGAAATCATTTTATTGACATCATTGATTTCTGTTTGAGAAGAGCTTTCATTTGATACCATACATGATGGGTTTATACAGTAATGCATCTAGTTATTTTTTTATGGTCAAAAAAAGGAGGCGTGGCAAATTATGTCATTTGAAAAAAATGCTCAAGGGTGCCGGAGCGGCACCCGTCAGATTCTGAGTCTACACCCCCTAAACTATCAATTTATGCAAAAAAATTGCATTAGTACCTTATGTCACACCTATCCTGGGGTTCTACCTGACTATGGGGAAAAAACGTGATAATGATGGCCATGTATGGGGACAGGGGCAGTACTTGTTTAAGTTTGTTGTGCACACAAGAAAGTCTCTAGTGCCCCTATGTGAGAATGACAACATTTTTGGTGCACAAGAGAAATTATCGGGAGAAATTATGACAAAGATTTGGTGCACATGTCCCTTTGACTAGATAGTCTATGGCAGTTTGCCTTTAGCTAGCATCAGCAAATTAGCAGTCATTCAAACCACTTTGAAAGTTTTGAAAATCACTAGTAGGGAAATTCAGAGAGGATTACAAGCACATTGGAGTAGTCCATAATGGCCTTAGAGAAAACAATTAATATAAAAAGATTAATGGTCACATATGGATAAATAAAAATAGTATTCAAATGTATTGTGTGCCTACTATAAGAGGTTCCTTACTGTAGCCTACTCAACTGAAGTTTGTTCTCATATGATTTGGCAGCTGATTTCACAGCACTTTCTGGCTGAAAACCACAAGGGAAAACCACGTGAAAACCAGTCTTGTTCTCAGACATGTTTGTCACGCAACCTCTTGTTGTTTAGAGAAAGTAACATGACTATGCCATTATAGTGTCATACTAATTTACAATTTAGATGTGGGCTAATGATGCAATTACAGCGTATAATTACAGTTTTCATTACAGCATCTTCTCCATTTCTGTTCATCTTATGATAATGAATTCATGCATCTTTACAATAGGCCTTACCTCTTAATGATAGAAATTATTATTATTGGACTGCATCATAAAGGAGTATAACACTGGCACAAATTTAGGAAAACCAGATTGTAGCCAGACAAAGAAAAAAAAACCCAGACAACGGAAGAAGGAAGTGGTGAAAGAGCTTTTGCGCTTTTGAAGCAGAAGTGGTTCATTTTAAACAAATGAGCTTTACATACAGTACAGCAGCAAGGTGTGGTAGAACCTCCAAGGTAACATACCCAATATGCTTTTAACAGCCACACAGTTTCTTACTGTGGTGGTGTTGCATTACTTAAGCTATAGGATTTAAATGTTATGGTTATTGTTATGGTATAGCAGATGCTTTTGTCTAGTCTTGTCCAGTTCTGTAAGTGACTTACAGAATATGCACATTACAATAGTTACAATTTTAGTAATTAACAGTAAAAAGTTTTTAAAAAAAGTTGTTAACACATTTTGAGAAAATTATACCAAAAAAGATAAGTACATTGCAAATGCATTTTTGAGTCTTATATGTCTACATTTTACATTGTGTCAGTGCTCTCACAATACAGTATCTTTAAGATTGTCATTAATTTGTTTAGTGTTTCATTGTAAGTTAATGTTTATTCTGACACTCACATGCACACACCTACCCACACGACAGAGAAAGGGAAGGAGGTGGTTGAGGTTAAGCAGTATGCCTGCATGACTCATCCGTGTGCCATCTTGTGCATGTTTACGCGCACAAAGCGTGTGGGAAGATAATGAGACTAAATCAGTGATCGAAGAGATTCACATGCATTCCTGTAATTATCTAACAACCGGGTCTGTTTAGAACCACTGCTGTGTCAATCTGTGATTGTTGAAAACCCGGAGCAACTGCAGGTAAGTTAAGTTTATTAGAATTAAGTCATCGTGTATAATGTTGACATGTAAAATTCTGGAAACTGACTTGTATTTATTATATATTATATTGTACAAAGATATTCGTATCTCACCATTGCATATACTAAAGTTTGTGTTGTATTAGATGTGGATGGTATTTACTGTGAATTTGCCATGTCATCTGATTGATGTGATTAATGTCAGTTTATGTCAATTCAGTTACATGTTGTTGAGTGGTCAATTGACTGCCTTACATTTTTGTGCATTTGTGCCATGAATTTTCACACTTGTCTTTAATTGATTTAACTAATAAAAACTGTAAGTAGGCTAATTCATTCCAAATAATGACATTGAAAAACACTTTACCCATGGCCTCAATATCAGAGTTTTTATTATTTGTATCATTATTTTATTATTACTATTACTATTGTTATTATTATTATAAATGCTATAAGTTTCAGAGTATAAACAGTTTAATTCAAAACCCTGAAACAGAAAAACACATTGTTTGGGAAGACATTTAATTTATATGATTGTATTCATATTTGAAGAACTAATATTTATCAATATTTTTATTTTACTTAGTGTGCAGTGGTAAAGACAAGTCCATAATGACGGACAACTCAACGGACTGCTCAATGGACCGTGTCGAAGAGCTGATGCACTCTGTGCAGTTGGTCATATATGTGCCCACCTTTGTGTTTGGGATGGTCCTGAACACCCTTGCACTGGTAGTCTTCTGTGTTGTTCTTCGAAAATGGAATGAATCCACCATTTACATGACCAACTTGGCACTGATGGACCTGCTTCTGCTCCTCCTGTTGCCGTTCAAAATGCATGCCATAAATAACAAATGGGACGCCAATAGGAAGCTGTTCTGTTCCTTTTTGGAGAGCATGTATTTTGTGGGGATGTATGGGAGCATCTATACCATCACCTGCATTGCTCTGGATCGCTACGTTGCCATTCAGCACCCATTCCGTTCCAAGGAGTTTCGGTCACCAAGGGCTGCCATCATTATCTGTGTAGTCATCTGGTGTCTTGCGCTGGGGGCCACATCACCTGTCTACAGCTTCCATAACAACTCGGACGAACCCTTTCGCTGTTTCCATGGCTTTTCCGATGCAGGCTGGAAGCCTGCTCTCATAGGCTGTGTGGAAGTGTTTGGCTTTCTGCTCCCAGCAGCTGTGGTGGTGGTGTGCTCTATAAAGAGCATCCATACACTCAAGCAGTCACAAAGACAGAGCGTTAAGGGTCATTCCGGCGAGCGGATCATGTATAGCAGCCTGTGTGCCTTTCTGGTGCCCTTCACCCCATATCACCTGGGAGTCTTCCTGCAGTTTCTTGTGCGCCAAAGAATGATCACAGCCTGCCAGTCAAAGACAAACATTGCGCTGTTTGTGCAGGTTGCCATGTGCTTGGCCAATGTGACCTGCTGCCTGGACGCCCTCTGCTATTACTTCATTGTCAAGGAAGTTCGCTCTTCCAGGGACACCATCAGGCGATCTATAAGCCATAGGAGGACTATAAGCACATCAGAAGTGTAGTGTGATATTGTGAATTTACTATCAAAGCACCTTTTGTATTCTTTTTTCCTCTGTTTTAAAAGACCACATAGCTACATCAAGAGAGATAAGACTAAAAGGGGAAAAGAAAATCTGTGTCTGAAGAGGTTGACCAGTGATTATGGTGTAATTTAAACATATTTGTTGTATTCATCACATATTTAAATTAACACATCTTAATAGTTAAGTGTTTAAACTGTCACAAGAGGGTCATTATGACTAACATTAAGCATTATTCATTGTTATTTGTATTTCAATATGCAGTATTTCAGAAATGTACAAGACAAATGTCAAATGCATTACTAGTCAGCTTGTTCACATATTCATAAATTAGTTTATATTTTTTAAAGCTAGAATTCACCGTGGGTTTACCATTTCATTTATGTATCTATATAATTTTTACAACCCTCATAAATGTTCCTTTTTTGTCTGAAGAACTCTTATCTTTTCAGTTTTCTTAAACATCAAATCTCTTCTGCCATCTCAGACTGACATCTTCAGTAATGGTCGTCTTAAATAATAACAAAATAATAGGTTAACTTAAATAAATGGTCGTCTTAAATAAAACAAAATAATAGGTTAACTTTTTATTTTAAAATGTTAGTTGAAGAACTCCATTGTACACAGAAAAAACATTTGTGATTTGAGACAAAAGAATGACAAATGTGTGATTGTTTTGAAAAATTGACTAAATGGTGTGGTGTCTTTAAAAATATATAGTTTTATATAAAACTATAGTTTTGAGAACATTACTTTTAATTTATAAAAATGTGCTCAACAAATAGAAACAACAGGGAAGTTATGGTAGAAGGGCTTTCCCAGATAGCCTTATGCATGAGTTACATGTCTGTCAGTGAGTGTGTGCTACCCCATCAAGCTAAAAGGCACTGAAAACCACATGCACAGTTTTGAAGCGTGTTCGAAACCAGAGGTGTGCAGGTATCAAAACCTCTTCTTGCTTTTTGAGTTATATTTCTCATAGTTGAACTGGGTTGTTTCCTGACTCTCTGCTACTGCAGCTGGCAAGATCAGGTCTCTGTACGTTTCTGAATCAGAATCATATGTAAGCAATGGGCAACACATTTATGGTGCCATACAATTATCAGTGCCCCTGTAAAGCTAAGAAGAATTACAAAAAATAATGTTTGTTGAATTATCTGATCAAAGCATACTATGAAGTGCGCACATCCAAAAGTGTTTCAGCAGGTGCCAAATCAAAAAGGGCATACAAGTGAAAAAGTGAAAAAGACTTGCACACTGCCTTTGAACGACTCATTCAGATGCCTGAAGAAGATCGTAAGATCGAAACGTTGTGTCTTTTTTCTATTAAAAGTTGAGTCGTTCAAAGGCAGTGTGCAAGTCTTTTTCACTTTTTCTCTTCTGTTGAATTATCTGAGTCTCACTGAAAAAAACTAAGAAAGAAAACAAAATGACTCACAAAATGAATCAAAAAATATTTATTTTTAACGAAAACACTTGCCAACTCTGCATTTAATACAACCTTTATACATCATCTCTTTGCCAAGAGGACAACACGTCTAGGTTGAAGTATACAGTACAGTGCAGGGAATTTGAGACATTCCTCTAGGGCCCGTACTCACAAAGTATTTTATACACCACCAAGAATACTTGCACTAGTTAAATCACACTAAAAGTTTAAGAGTTTAACTGGAAAGCCAGCCTGAGCGAGCACCACACAAAATTTGACGTCGGGAAGTTCGACTCGAACCAGAGCTGTTCAGACCAATCAAATTGTCTGGGCGGGGTTTGTACGACGTGTGTGTGTGTGTGTGTGTGTGTGTTGCGTGGTTGTGTGTGTGCCTAATTTGACTCGGGACTTGAGGCACTAATGACTCAGACTTGGACTCGGACTCGAGCATTGACTGCATTTTGACTCATAATACCGATTCAGAAATATATCCCAGGACCAAATGGGGGTATGAATCTAATTCTTCTTGTTCTTCTCTACTGAAGTGAGCTCATGGGTGAAATGTAAATTGGGTTGAGAGTTCTGTGCAATGGCATAGCATCAGCTTGAAGATTGCTGTGAGGTGACTGTGAGTTTGTAGCTATGACTGGCGGGTCTTGTTTTCTTTGTTTAACATTTTTTTTTTCTTGTTAGACTCAACTTGGACTTGACTCGTAATCAGTAGGGACTTGACTCGGACTTGACACAGATTTTTTAAAAATGACTTGGACTTGACTCTGACTCGAACACTAGGGACTCGAGACTGGACTCTGACTCAATGTTCAGTGACTCGACTACAACACTGGTATGTGTGGGTACCAGTGTGCATATGTTTTTACAAGTTTGTATGCACTGCCATTGTGCTTGTGTCTGTGTGTGTCTGTGTGCTGTGTGTGTGTGTGTGTGTGTGTGTGTGTGTGTGTGTGTGTGTGTGTGTGTGTGTGTGTGTGTGTGTGTGTGTGTATTGTTCCACAGTGACTGACCGTCCTCACTCACGGTCAAAGAAGCTTGACGGAGTAAGGGACAGTGCTCCTCTGCGCTCCGGACAGAGCTCCCATAAGCCCACTCAGCAATCCACATCTAACATCTAGCTACAGCAGACGTAAGGAACAGGAAAGACTACAACACTGACACCATCCAGCTAATCACAGATCAGACACATTTACAGATATATATATAGCGGTACTGTACATTTGCAATAGGAACGATCATCTTAACAATCAAGTATACTTTATACAGATCTTTGTTGTAGATTACTGATATACTACTGATCACTAGCTGATTTAGATGTTTTGAGTAAAATATTGTATGGGTTGAATTCACTAGTATTCTATCAAATGTTTTAATCCTACATTTATATCAGTGTAGATGCTCCATACTGATTCAGCTGTCCCCTGTCTGAGCTTGCCATCTTATTTCTCCCCTGTTTGAGTAGACCAGTTGTTTTTCTGGCTCATTTTCAAATGATATATGCATTAACCAGATCATTTGAAGGTGTCAGAAAGTTAGGTTCTCAGTGCTCCCCCGACATGCTGGCTACATGGTTTGAGGACATCAGAGTCTGTAAACTTGAGGAAATGTAAAGACCAATCTATGGCAAAACAAATTTAATCCTTAATCAGTTGCACTGCAGTTAGTCCCACTAGACTATGGACAGAGCATCGGCACAGCAGCTGTGTGACTGCGCCCTCCTGTGGGAGAATGTATTTAACTTCACCCAGGGCAACGTGTACAGGGTTTTAATCTCTGATTGCCCATACTTCATTCATCCGTTTTCATTCACATAATCAATTAAACACCAATGTGCATGTCAACTTAACATGTAAACTTAAAGGAATAGTCTATTCTATTTTTGACCAATTGCTCTTCATAGTTCTGATCTATGTATCTATGTAGCTCTAATAATTGTGGTTGTATAGAGTAGGCTACTGGCTCAGACTTCTTCTTGTGCAGGTTGCCATGTGCCCTCCACTACTAGCCTACTTCACAGCCAAGGAAGTTCGCTTTTCCAAGGAAACCATCAGAGTGTCTAGTGACTAGCCTGAAAGCATGCATGCCTGTGAGTGTACGTAAAAACGTTCTCCCATGACATTACTTGATTTTGATGACTTGACATAGGTTTCCTCTATTCAGTATGACTGATGACTGATGCATTTGATTGGCTGTTGAGTTTAGACATCAACACCCAGGATTAAGGACTGCTTTATTGTGTGTTCCATTTGTGTATGCTGACGGCTTGTGACAACCTGTAACTTGTGAACTTCCTTGTCAGAACTTGCCGTGAACTGGGGGTCCTTTGATTTGCACGAGATCGCTTCCCGTGTAATTTCGGTTTAATAACTTCCGGTTCCGTAACTTACTCCTAAAACAAGCACGATGGACAAATGGATCTCATTCTGTTTCCATTGAAGAAATCAAAAATAGTCTAAAAGGAGGTGAGCTTATGGATGCAAAAAGGCTGACTAAAGGAAAAGAGAAAGTTGAAAGTTTGTCGATTTTGCTATACTTTAAGGTGGAAATGCCTACTAAAGTTCAAATGGGATATATGAGTTATCCAGTGAGGGAAAACATCCCACCCCCATTAAGATGCTTTAAATGTCAAAGGTTTGGACATGTAGCAGCACAATGCAGAGGTAAGATCAGATGTGCTAAATGTGGAGGGGAACATGAATATGGTAACTGTGGGGAAATAACTGAATTAAAATGCTGTAATTGTGGAGGCCAGCATAGTGCAGCTTATGGGGGATGTGAAAAGCAAAAAGAGGCAAGAGAAATTCAAAAACATAAGGTTACACATCAAGTATCATATGCAGAAGCACTTAAGAAAGTGAATGATAATGATAGAATCAATCAGAGGCCTGCCCATACACCAGAACAGAGCAGAAGAAGGGACTCTGCTGAAACTTCAGACAGAGGTAGAGAGAATAACAACTCAGCAGGAAACCATACACACTGCTATCTCAGAAATTAATGAATATAAGGCTAAAATATCAGAAGATACAATGTTGGTAAACAAGAACAATTTTGTTGCATTCATTTGTTCAATAGTCAATGTCACTATACAGCATGCTAAGAAAGGTGATAGAATAAAACCAGTAGTGGAAGCAGCTAATAATTAGGCTACTTGGGGATCATAACAAAGGCTGATAAAGTACTTGAAATGTTAAATATTAATCATGATGGAATACATACTAGTTAAATGGATTATGTTTTTTTCTATTCTTCAGTGGAATGCACGAAGTTTAATTGCAAATGGACAGGAATTCCAAAGTTATGTAAATGTTTTACCAATTAAACCTGATATTATATGCATCCAAGAAACATGGTTAAAGCCACAACTAGACTTTGTTTTAAAAGGATACAATAGTATAAGATATGATAGAGAGATAGATAGAGGAGGGGGGTGTTTTGCACATTTGTTAAAGAAGGAATATCATACAGCCCAATAAAGGTATCTGAAGGATACGAATGTATTGTAACTGAAATAGTTAAGAGGATAGAGGTAATTTGATAATTATCAACTATTATAATCCATGTAAAGAACTATCAAATGACTTAATAAAGTATAGAGTATTTATAAGGAAAAAGGTCATAGAAAAATATGGTGTGGGGATTTCAATGCCCATAATACATTATGGGGAAGCAAAACAACAGATGCAAATGGAGAAATTATAGAAGAAATGATCAATGATAGAATGCTGGTGTGTTTAAACAATGGCACTGGTACACGTATAAATATATATAAAAATGAGACATCATGTATAGACTTAACTTTAGTGGATAGGAAAATGGCTAATAGATGTGAATGGGAAGTGGATCAAAATACAAGTATTGTGTCAGACACCAAACAGGACGAGGACCACAAAAGCGTCACGTTCAAAAGTTTATTTAAGGGTTGGAGGTTATGGGGGTATCAGGAGTTCCGGGGGGGTACGGGAGTTCCAAGAGTCTGCGTGTGTGTGTTCCCCCAGTAGCCGAACAGCGATGGCAGGAGCTGGATGATCCGGGAAGTCCTGGGGAACACACACACACACACACACACACACACACACACACACACACACACACACACACAGCAATTGAAACGAAGCAGCAGTACAGTCAAGGACTAGGCGGTATTCGTAGAAGAGGGACGGAAGGCAGGTCAAGATTACCGGGGCTGGAGAACACAGAAGTAGTCGAGCGGGTCCGGGATCACAGGCAAAGAGTCAGAGGCGTTTTCCAAAACAGGCAGGTAACTGGTGCTGGTTGCAGACGATCTGACAAGTGTGGACTGAAAAGCAAGGCTTTAAATACAGGGCATGATGAGTGGTGAATGCAGTGCAGCTGGTAGGTAACGAGGGTGAGGCAGAGCAGAGCAGAGCAGGAACAGGTGGAGGTCATCAGACTTCAATCAGCGTGTGTTACCAGGCAGAGAGAGAGCTCATGACATATTGGTAGTGATCACTTTCCAATTCTATGCAAGATAGAAACAAATGTATATAACAAAATTATATAAACCACAAATGGTGCTTTCAGAAAGCCAACTGGGTTAAGTATGTGGAATGTTGTAATGATCAAATAAATAATTCATCTTTAGACCTGGAAGAGTCGATAGATAGAATGAATGATTCTGTAAGTAACATTATTTTAAGTGCAGCAAGTCAGATTACTCCAATTAGTAAAAGCTAAAACAAAAGAAGAAATTCACCATGGTGGAATGATGAATGTACAGATGCAGAAGGAGATCTAAATAAAGCATTTAAGAAACTACGTAACACTTTAACAATGGATAATCTTAGATTATCAAAGGAAAAAAGCTCTAACAAGGAAGGTAATTAAAGAAACCAAGAAAGAAGCATGGAGACAATTTTGTTCAACAATTGGAAGAGAAACAACTTTGGATAAGATGTGGATGATGGTGAAGAAAATGACAGGTAAGTATAAACCATCGCAAATGCCAGTGTTAAATGATGGAAGAAATAAAGCTATTTCAGGAGCTGATAAAGCAAATATGTTGGGGGAAAAGTTTGCTGACATTCATAAAGGAAATCACCTAGATGAAATGTTCAAAAAGAGAAAAGAGGAAATTTTGAAGGAAAATAAAAATATATTAAATGCTAAACAAGAGTCAAATCATATACTAGATGCAGAATTTACTATGTCAGAACTTAAAATGGCCTTAAATATTACTGGATACTCCTCACCAGGACCTGATAATTTATGTTACGCTATGTTTAGGAAACTACCTGATGGATTATTGGTTAAGGTATTAGAATTGTTCAATAACATGGAATAAGGGCAAATTACCAAAGATATGGAAAAAGGCAATATTCTTCCTTTCCCTAAGCCAGGAAAAGAGCCAAGCAATCCAGGGAACTACAAGCCTATAGCATTGACGTCACATTTAGGAAAGTTGATGGAGAAACTGATAGTGGCAAGATTAAATTATTTTCTGGAAAAGAAAAGTATTCTTAAAGATTATCAAACTGGATTTAGAAAGGGTAGATCTACGGCAGATGCTTTGGTGAAGCTGTGTAATGAAGTGGAGAAAACACTGATTATGAAGGAGGTAATGGTGGCCGTGTTTTTAGACATAGAAAAGGCATATGATACTATGTGGAGAGAAGGGCTATTGATCAAACTGGATAGAATGGGAATTGGAGGGAAGATGTATAATTTCATACTGGACTTCCTTTCCCAACGTACTTTTAGAGTCAAAGTAGGCTCAGAAAATTCAGATGAATTTACAGTGGAGAATGGAATTCCTCAAGGAAGTGTCCCAGTCCCATCTTATTTAATTTAATGATTAATGATATATTTATCAAACTAGGAAAAAGAAGTGATGGATTACTGTATGCAGATGATGAGGTAATATGGAAAAGAGGCAGAAATATTCCATATATAACAACAATTATGCAAAAGAAAATTCAAATATTAGAGCAATGGGGAGTGAATTGGGGATTCAAATTTTCTATTGAAAAATCAAATGTTATGTACTTTACAAGAAAGAAAATGGCTGAGGACCACCATTTATTTATGTATAATCAAATTTTGAAAAGAGTTGTGAAATTTAAATACTTAGGAGTTTGGATGGATGAAATTCACAGGATTCAGTTTAGAGCATTAAGAATGGCCTTAGGTGCTATTAAAACAACTCCAACAAGTGCTATTCTGGTAGAGACAGAGGAAGCTCCACTTACTTTAAGATACACTAAGCTGGCCTTAACATATAGGGTACGACTGATGGGGGATAGTAATAATCCAGCAGCATCAGTACTGAATGATTGTTGGGAGTATCAAACGAAGGCTAAAGGGTTTGGATGGAACATAAATAAATTAGCAGAGCAGTATGACATTAAAGATTTAGAATATAGTCCTGCACTAGCTCTGAGTGAAATCCCTGGATGCTACCAATTCCAGAAGTTAATACAGAAATACTGAAAGAAAAGAGGGAATACCCTGATGATCAGAGTTTTGCAAATTATAGTGAAAGATATCTATCCTCTTCATTTTATGGTTTTATAACAATTTTCACTGATGGATCAAAAGACCAAAATGGTCATTGTGGAATAGGAATTTACATTCCTGAATTTAAAAAAGGACTGAAGTACAGATTGAATAATTACCTCTCAGTATACACAATAGAAATAACTGGCATAATAACAGCTCTAAGGTGGATAGAGGAGATAAAATCATCAACATCTCTAATATGCTCTGATTCAATGGCTGTACTGCAGAGCTTTGAAAGTGGTGATTCAGTCAGAGAAGACCTATTGATGGAAGTTAGAAATATATTGTTAAATATTAGAAGCCTAGGATTAATGGTTCAGTTTTGTTGGGTTCCAGCACATATTGGAATTAGAGGAAATGAAAAAGCAGATGGATTAGCCAAAAAGGCACTAAAAATAAAGAAATAGAAATGAATGTGCCAATAGGGAAAGGAGAAGCAAAAACTAAAATTAAATCTGAAATAATGAAGAGATGGTAACAGGAATGGGACACTGAACCTAAGGCTAGACACTATTACAACAATCAGAAAAACATTGGAGGAAAAAGAATGAATATGCAAAATAGAAAAGAAGAAATAGTGTACACAAGATTAAGAATGGGACACACAGGACTAAATGCAACACTAAAACTGATTGGAAAAGGTGATGGATTATGCATAGAGTGCCAAACACTGGAAGATGTGGGGCATGTTTTGTTTATATGTGGAAGATACAGAGAACAGAGACAAACATGGCAAGAATTGGATGAGAACATAGAGGATATTCTTGGGGAACAAAGAATGCTAGTAGATAGAATTAGAGCCTTATTTGTTTTCCTGAAAAACGCTGAGTTAATGAAAAGAATTTAATTTTTGGTTTTGTTTTGATTGGTTGTTTATTTGTTGGTTTCTGTTTTGTTATTATTTATTATCTCTAGATTTATTTTTACACCTTTCTGATTGAATGGCCAAAACATCCAATAGCATCACTCTACACACTCCTGTACAGTAGGTGGCGGTATACATCAATTAAACGATGTAATCTGCCATTAAAGGAAAGAAGAAGAAGAATAAATGGATCTCATGAGTATACACCAATCCGCCGCGAACTTTATGGGCGCTGCCATCTTGCCTGCCGCCATTACTGCGTGCCTGCGGAGTGTGACGATGTGACACTTGCTCAGTGCCTTCTAATGGCTTTTCAATGAAAGCATCCTGTCAGAGAATATCAAATAGGAGATCCTGCTCATGAAAAAATGTCAGGTGAAAGGGAACATTGGGTAGATGATGTCAGGCAGTGGCCAAAACTTACCAATGAAGGTAATTTATTGACAACATAATGTATTAAGACGTGTATTAATTATTGACAACAATAAGCCGAATGCTATCATTAGTAGCTGTGTTGCTAATATGTTCACAAGCTTCAGAAGTTGCAAATAACTATTAGCCACGACCACTTGTAGCAGTAAAATACATGTTCTTACAGGTATTCAGGATTATTTTATTAATCGTATGTATTTCATCCACTTTTAACGCACATCTTGGTCCTCCACTCCACAAGGAACTCTGTGTAATCCATAAGCCTGTAAACATGGGCACTCAATGTGCAACAAAGGTTTGTGAATTTCACAAACGGTTTAATTCTAGGTCTGTATCCTACTGTTGTTAAAACAGCCAACCACACAACACGCTTTTCCCGGCATCACTGGACAGCATACGTACTAAATAAAAATTAAGAAAAAGAAGAAGATTTCGCATCTACAGCTAACGTCTGCTACAGCCGCCTACAGGACCAACACATTACTTCGCTACTTCCTTAGCAGCAAGGCAACGCAGTAATGGCGGCGCTGCTTTACTTCCGTGTTTCGCCGGATTTGTGTATTTACAGAGCCCGTCATTCTCTGACAAATAAAAAAATTATATCCCGAGAAAAGTAGATTTTGAGGGGTACAGCTCCATAGACCTCCATTCATTCTGGACTCGCCCGCGAGCGCCCCTAGATGCAGTACCACACCGGAAGAGTTCCGAGAGTGAAGGTTCTCCCAGAGAATGTCTAATAAGGGGAGAACTGCCACTCTCGGAAAACTTCCGGTTTCTGAACTGGTTGCAGTTCCTTCTGTGGTTCCACATGAGGGTGCTCGTCCACGAGTGCAAAATGCATGGAGGTCTATGGAGATGTATAACCTGACCCTAGCCAGATGAATGTCGTTCCGCTTAGCTCCGCCCAGCTTCACTCACATCCATCTGGGACCTCTTCCATTGAGAGTGATTTCTCCAACCAACTTTATGGGCGGGAGTTTCATAGATGTGACACAGCGTAGAAGCGACTGTGAGTCTGTTATAAGCGTCACGGGTTGGCTTCGATGTGAGTGGTTGAAGTAGCACGTCAATAGATGACGGACAAGTGGCTTATTCAATCATATGCAAGCATTTTTTGATTAGGCCCAGCCTTCTGAAGCAACACTTCAATGGATCGGTTCCAGATGGATGAGTGGAGCTAGGCGGAGCGAAATTCATCTGGCTATTGCCAGGTTAGGAGATGTACCCCTCAAAATCCACTTTTCTCGGGATATAATTTTTATCATTTTTACAAGTAATTTGAGTATTGTATTCGAAAGGGGAGGCAAAGAAAATACACTTGTGTCAATGACGTCATTCATTAGCACAGGGCTAGTGTGTTATGTGCAACAACGACCCAACCTGTAAGAAATCAAAAGGACATAAGTACTCGTTCATTCAACTTTTGACCTATAACCCATGTTGAAGTTATACAAACTACAATCAAATCTGAGATTTGTCAACGACAATCAGGTGAAAGAGACAAATTTAGCCGTCTAGCTCCATTGACTCCCATTCATTCTGCACTCATGGCGATCGCCCCCAGTGGAACTCTGGTGGAACTGCATCCAAAATTCGGTACAATGGGACTTAATACGGAGTGGCAAGGCTCTCCGTAGACGGGCTCTGTATACAGTCATTATTTTGAGTTTGTGTCAGCTAAACATGACAACATTAAGGTAGCCTACATTGTACATTCTGTGCTGACAAAGTGTCGCAAAGTTTTGGGAGTCTCCCACATATGTTACTGTTTGTAACAGTGACTTTAGCATTGCTCACGGCGGGTTAAATGATTGCAAAACACTTGTTGAGGTGAGTTTAACAAGTGTAATTTCATTTGCATATTACTCAGGCCTATACTAGATGGCTTGTTGCCAAGGCTACATACATGAAAAGGCCAAACTACCAAAATCTACATATTTTACTATCACAATTTCTATCAATAGGCCTTCCTTATTTGGTGTAGCCTAGGCTACTGACTAGACATCAAACAAACATCTGAATTTCAGTATCTAAGTAGGTTAGGCTGGGATGTCTGCTATAGGCCTACATTGTTGACATTACTGTTAAAATGCATTTCCAGTACAGAGTTTAGGCTATTGGCAAAACCGGTTATCATTTTTATGTTGAGGCGGTGGGGGTGTTGTCGACAGAAAGTAACTAATAAAGTAACTTGTAATCTAACTTAGTTACTTTTAAAATCAAGTAATCAGTAAAGTAACTAAGTTACTTTTTAAAGGAGTAATCAGTAATCAGATTACTTTTTCAAGGTCACTGTGTCAACACTGCTAATATGCTGAGAAAATAAATTCAAAAGTGCTTCGGGAAAAAGTTTTTTTTCACATACAAGGCATTTCAGGCCACAGATATAAACTAGGGGGACACAATGAAAATAAATTAACACTCCCCTCAATGTCAACACTATTTCTTTGCATTGATGTGCGACTTTAGAGTTGAGAAACTCCGGTGATATGCAAATTCCTTGCTGCAGACATTGTAGAGGACTTTATTTTAATCAACACTTTATTTTTATCATAACACCATCAGGCCGTTTTTCTAAAAGTAAATGTTCCAATCAATGATCTAGGCAGCACATTTTCTTCCCTCTCCTTCATTTTACAGTCTAATGGTTACAAACTAGAACGGCTCGGGGTCAAAGGTCATACGGAATCGATTAATCTGCGCTATTTTTTTAATCAGTTATTTTTTCTCAAATTAATTAATCGAAATTAATCAGTTATTTTGACAGCCCTATTTTTAACTTTTAATGTTCTAAGGGGATGATGAAACAGAAAAGAATGCTTTCAACTTGTCTATAGGGTGACATTAAATTGGCGGCGCAAACAAAAAAATTGGGTTACAACCCATGTTGACCCTTTTAGCGCCGTCAGTTGACTTTTCTATTCATTTTTTCCAACTTCAGACATGTCTGGGGGGATCGTAAAAGAGAAAAGTTGTATCTAACACTTACATTGGTCACAATGTGGCAATACTTCAGAAAAAGGAAAAAAGGAAAAAAGAAAAAAAGGTTTACATTTTACGCTGCCCTTTCAAAAGGGTAAAGAAATTAGTATTTGTATGGACAAATTGCTACTTAGGGTTCCAAGTTGTAGTTGCGTTGACATGCCTCTTGATTGTGTAAGAGATAATACCTCTATTTCCTCCAAGGGCAGCAAAACATTAAGCAGAAGAGAACAGAGAAGCATGGAGAACACGTCTGATCACACTTGCAGTACTTCTCACTTTAGGTATCCACTCTTCACAGCAATATACAGTCTGGTGTTGCTTGTGGGTCTGCCACTGAATGCTTTCTCCCTGTGGAAACTTGTGCGTCGAATAGGGCTTAAGTCAGTGCCAGTTATTTACATGGCGAACTTGGCACTGTCTGATCTGCTCTTCACACTCTCTCTGCCATTGCGAATCCTCTACTTCTCCACGGGTGTGTGGAAGTTGAGCAACATCAGCTGCATGATTCCTGGGACCCTGTTCTCAGTCAACCTCTATTCCAGTTCTTTGTTCATCACCTTGATCAGTGTGGATCGTATGCTGGCTGTGGTGTACCCACTACGCTCGCGCTCCGTGCACACTCACTTTGTCTCCTGGGTGGCGAGCGTGGCAGTGTGGATAGGCATCGCCGGTCTGTCTGTTCCAGTGGCCTTAAACCATGGGGTCAACAACGATACAGACTGCAGGGTCAGCCGCTGCTTTGAGCACTTCTCTCCTGCTGAGTGGGGAAAAGGTTTTTACATCCTTTGCATTATTTCTACGTTGGGGATTTTTATCCCTTTCGGAATTATCTTCGGTTGCACCATTGCCATCATCCAAAAGCTGCGAGACAGAGCTCAGTCCACCTCAAAGGGCATATCGGAGACCAATCTGGACAGGAGCAAGATGGTGAGGCTGTTCCTGACAAATTTGCTCATCTATGCTGTATGCTTCATCCCATTCCATGTTGCCTTTATTCTCTATGGGTTGTACAAGCTGAAGAAGTTGGAATACAACTATTTTGATGTCCAGACTGTAACCATGTGCTTGGCCAGCACCAACAGCTGCTTGGACCCACTAATCTATTACTTCAGCTCCATTAACATTCAGAGAAACAAGGAAACAAGATCGCTGAGAACAGTCCTACCAGAGCACTGAGTTGACCTGACCTGAAGAGACTTTGATGATGTAAGATAAGTATTATGTTCTAATGACAAACCAATTTACCAGATCTCAATGCATCCATGTGTGGTACACATGATGCCACAGTACACATACAGCACAATGTTCTTTTTGCTTTTGTCTTATCATTGCATTGATGTGCGACTTTAGAGTTGACTTGTTAGTTCAACTGGGAACTAACTATCTACAGTAGTTCCTCAGAGAAACACTTCAGCCACACCCATGTAAGTACAGCAGAATTAAAACAGAAAAGCATAATTTTGTACATACAAGTCCGCAAACCTTGCTTATTGTGTATTACTCCATTACAAAATTGTAGCCTTCATTCCACCTGTGTTTTTCTAATGCATTTCATTAAACATTTTTCACTGAATTTCAGTTATGGTGTGATGTGTGAACTTTTTAATGCATGAAAAAGGAACATGCCATAAATATCAAGCATCAGACATCCTCAATTAAAACACTGACCAAAAGTGAAACATCCCTTTAAGCAGTTTATTTCTAAGTAGTAGGAATTTTACAAGCAGATGGAACAGAAGATAGAGGAAGAACAGAGACAAGGTCACTAATAAAAATCGGATGATACATTCCCTTTAGTCTGTAACACAATCAGCCCTAACTACAGTGTCTGATCATGAAGAGAATACTAGCTTTGCCAGAGAAACATTCTGCCATGCAATTCAGATGAAACAGAGTGGAAAATTAATATGACTGCTATGCAACAGCAGACATCAATTGTAGATTGATTAAAAAGAGGTATACTTGACATGAAAAAAGCTACCACAGCCTGTACATAGGGTTTCCGCTCTACAACATGTCTGATGAAAGCACAGATGAATATATAATGATCATGTACTGCACATTATCTACAGTATTCAAAATAATTTACTGACAAGTTTGAAGAAATGCTTGACTGGAACGCGCATTAGCACATATAAAAAAAAAAAGAGTGGGAGAAATTTTTACTTAACAAGCTACCATTATGCAACACTGATCTTGATACATGAAATATGTAGATATGTATTAAAGATATGAAAATTGAGATATATTGCTTCTATACACTGCAAAATAATACAGAACTTGACACTAGGCAAACAAGTAAATTCTAAAATATGAGGTATGTTTTGGCTTCATGACAATATCTTCATATTTTGGATTTCCTAATAATCAGAAGTTTACATGTGCCTCCAGAAAATCTAAACCTGTTGGAACAGACAACATAATACAAAACAAACAAACCTTAAAACAAAGTCAGTGCATAGTACACGCGGCATATTCATACCAGGCATCCCAATACCGTATAGACATTGCACATCAAGAGGGTAAAAGAATGAAAGAAAAAGGAAAAAATAAAATTACAACACACATAAAAATCAGACAGTCTTCCCTAAATGTTAAGGAATATTGGATAAATCCACTAACCAACTTGGGACATATTACAGTGGGTTCAAAGGATTTTGCAGATCACAATTATAGGTAAACAATGTTATGTTTACAAAAAAAAAAAAAAAAGGTCATGAAAATCACAATCTAAGATTACATTACATTCTTACTCAAGACAGAATAAAAAAAAAAAAACACAAATACATTACACAACATTTAGTGTACCATGCAGGTTAAAGTGCAATCAAGCTGAATGGAGAGAAGATCCAGTGGACAGTGTGGGACTTCACTGGCTGTGATGCGGGTGTGGGAGAGGACAGAGGAGCGAATTTACGCTCGGTCGCAGATGACTGTCTCCACCACAAATGTGTTTGCAAAATGGCGAATATTGTGACAGTTTCTGGTCTCACGTCGGTCAATGCCTGTACAAGATAGAGATCAGCTGTTGTCACTTCTCTTGCAACATACAACATTTCTACACATTATACACTACTCACAAAAAGTTAGGGATATCTGGCTTTTGGGTGAAATTTAATGTTTCAGTACAGAAAGTACTGTACTGTTTAATGTTTCAGTACGAAAGCAGAATATCCCTGACTTTTTGTGAGTAGTGTACTTCATTGACACTGCTGGGCAGGTGAGGAGTTCCTGTTTTCTTTCTTATTTTACTTCATTTTAATATCTACACATCGGTTGACTAACATTTTTTTTTTCTTTCTACGCCTGAAAATGATAAGCACGCTTATCTACCCCATGTCTGCCAGTTCTAACTTTACTTTGTGGTTTGTTTATATGGGCTTCATTTCCTGTTTCTCATGCCTCGTGCCTCATAAGTAGTAGAAAAACTTCTAAACCTGAGACATCAACTGCTGTGAAAAAGCAGTGAGAAGAGTTATACTGACAGCAGATCTATGCCGCCCTGCACTCTGCTGCAAGCAAACGGCTGCCCCCTCACACACACACACAAGCGCACAAACCAACGCACACAAGTAGACGTAGCAGTTCCGGCTGTGCCCACACATCACGTTAATAAGGAAGTCCGCAGTGTACACTCAGTGAGTCACCCACTCACACACTCGCCAGTCACTAACGTATTCGCTGGGAGAATCGCCATGCCAGGACTGTTGCGTGAGCAGGCTGCTGGTTGGCGGCCAGGCTGTCTGTACCTACGCATGCCTCGGGGGCGGGATTCCTCATTAGATCATCATCAGTGAGAGGATTAACCATTTCCTGTGTCCATCACCCGTCCCTACACTGATGCCATCCTCTCAAGGGCAGAAATCTTTTTTTTCCCAGAAATCTTTTGAAATCACATCACCCACAAAAAAAAGAGGAGAACACAAAGCTGACATGACACGACAGAAGTGAGAGAGGGAGGTGAGTACTCACGCCTCCGAGTGCTGCGCCTCCTCAGTCTGTAGGTTTCTTTGCCGTAGCAGAGTCTGTGGATGAACGGCCCCAGCTGCCGCAGGCTGCGCACACGGCCAGTCACCATCATCTCCTCTTGGACTATGTAGGTCTGGGGCAGGTATGTACCCTTCTGTGAAACACAGAACAAGGGTGTCAGCACCTGGGAAGCTTGATCCAGTAACTCAACCCTGTCCAACTCAGTCGTATCTCATGTCATGGCCCAAGGTGAAGTACAGTTAACAAACATTTTATCCAAACTAACTTGACGCAGTCATGGCATGCATTTTTAAGAAAGTAAAGTGACAAATGGCCTAAATGTTGTTGGTTCTTTGTTCTACAAGGCATTCACATAGAGGGCATCGGTGTGAGGAAGTGCAACAAAAGCCATATAGAAATCCCCTTACCTTGACATTTACAAGTAGCTCCCACAGATTTCTTGGAGGCATGACAATAGTGGTGTTTAACTCAATGACGTAGCACTTGTCCAATGCAATGTCATAATAAGCAGTCAGACCCTACAATTATTGAAATGGAGAACACGATAAACAATTTTGCAACACAGAAGGACCACAACTACAAAACCCAGCTAAGCTGTAGCAACAAAACTTAAACCAGCTTACAAAATAAAAAAGTAAGGTGTTTTAACTATCAAATGTATTGGGGGTGACAAAAATACATACTTTCTAACTTTCTTGAAAATTTAATTTGTATTACAAACTTAACATAACTTACCCTGGGTGAATCCAGACAAACCTGTAAGCAAATTTGAATTTGCTTTGCGAACAGGTATGTCTGGGTTCACCCATGCTAAACATCATTCCTTAGTTTGCAGGAATCATCATACCCGATGAAAGTCATGGATGATATCAGCGGGGTCACTTCCACCAAAGTCAGGCATGGGGACACTGATTTGCTCATAGTTGTCTTGTAGGTAGATGCCAACGTTCTCTTCCAGCTCCTGACGGCCATGTATTGGAGCATGCACACCCGTGTCCTCATACAGCATATGGCAGTTGAAGAGCACATCTTCTGGCATCTGAGAGAACGTCTTTGGAAAAAAGGAGGCATACAGCATACAATTAAAATTAGACACCTTAAGGACTCACGTCTCATCATCATAATCATCATAAGTCAAAAACTGAGGCTCACCTGAGAAATAAAGTAGTAGCGGTAAACATAAATTGATGCCAGCACCAGTCCAGACATGAAGACCACAAGGCCAAAGGTAAGACAACACAGACCATTTACTGGGGACTTCTTGGATTGAAGGGGAAGCACCAACTCTTCCTGTTAATATAATAATAAAAAAAACACATTATTATTAATCAATTATAACAGCTTTCTCCATTATGATGACCACCTCTTTCAAGTTGGTCTATCATGGTCGCTTCCGGTTCTCGGCTAGTAATTGCCACTATCCTACACAGCCGACAAACTTGGGCACCGTCCCTCCGGGTTGGATTGAATGTGTGACGCCAGCATCTCAAGACGTCAGCATGAGCGTGAGCAATAGCTGCCCACCACAGTCTCTCGCTAAATCTGTCACCGGCACTCATCCTACGCGGGTTACACCGAGGATAAAAACGGCGAATAAAACAGATTTCCTATAGCGCCACTAGATTTGACTGGATGATATTTTTAGTAGCCTACTGTAGTGCATTCACACTCCATATTTGTACTGAGGCATCAATCGCGTCAGCATTCCATGGCAAATGGCAGGATGCATTGTGAATCCATGAACAAATAAATATATTTGTTTAACGGAAATAATTATTTTAACTCTCTGAGACCCACGTAGGCTAATCCTGCCAAGTACCCCCAATGTGCAGTAATGGCTATCGATCACCATTTATTCATAAAAGGCTACAAAATATCACCTTCACGGTCATAATTAAAACAACATGTGTGACATGAAATTACCTAACGAGTGTGGGGGTACTTTTGCCCATGTACAATCGCCTCTGGTTAACACAAGGATTTCTGTCCAAAACCCTAGTGTTAATAGGCCTAGGCTACATCTTTCACGTTGTCGGTATTACTAGCAGAATACATAAAAGAAATTCAGCAGTGTTCCTGGCATAGACAGTAAGGGGTTCCTGCACGCTGCAAGTGCAGTTAAAGACGAAAAAAAATATAATATAATATAATATAATATAAATATATAAATATATATATATATATATATATATATATATATATATATATATATATATATATATATATATATCTCAACATTAGTGTGGCATTGTAAGCCCCCGCCCCAAACCGATCTGCAGTGACATTGCAAACCAATCTGACACAATTAAATTCCACAGCAAAAAGCCACACTAACATTTGACACTTAGTAGGCGAACCACACGTTACATCTGACAAATGCATGTTACACTACTTTCCGTTGCAACAAAGATACTGTGGGCGCGTGTGTAAAATAACCTTGGAGAATGATAGATAGATACCCTGCTACCTGCGATAATTAACTGTTTTGAAAGGACGCATTGCTGGCTAATCTTTTTTTTTTTTTTTTTTTTTTTTTAAAGGTTCAGCTGATGGTTATAAAACGTCAAGAATGTATTCACTTTACCTGAACATTTTATTACAATGTAGACATAACACAAACGAAACGCCTTTTATCTGGCAACGCTCACATGCTAACTAAATGCTTTCACAACAAAGGGATGAGTACCAGCATTAGCAAGGCAAAGGAAACGGGTTACTTACATGTGGATAAGGCATATGAACCTCTTCCTTATCTGCATCGCTCTCCTTGTCAGGCTTCTGTGCCGTCACAGGTTGAAAAGCTATCTTCACCATAATTACTCTTCAATACTTCGATTCTCTGAATAACCTCAAATGTGATGCTGAGGAGAGCACCTTCACCAACTAAAATGAATGCGATGAAGCTGGTGAGCTCAGACGATTTAAAAAGAGTGCGTAAACTTCCGGGAGAATATCAAAACAAAAGTCACCTCGAATAGCAAGTCCTCTGTGACGTCAAAGTTCTTCTTTTTTTTTTTTTTTGCTCCTTGCTTATTACTCTTGCTTTCTCACGTTAGACCAATGCAATTTATGCCATATTCGCCAACTGAAATATAACTAACTAAAGATAACTAACAGAAGTTTATCACTAAATTGTAGCCTACCCAGAGGTTTAACACGTAGGCTACAAAGTATAAACTGTCTGCTGTCTTCAAGCATTTATCTGAAAAATAAGTAGGCTAGACTATCACCACATTTGAGACAGATGAGAAATATCGTTTGTTAATAAGTAAGGCAGGCTGATCATTCTCATTAGTTTCACGAGCTGAAAAGTTAATTATTACAGAACCTTTAATTTGAAAATGGACAGATATGGTAGTAACATCCGAGTCTTATTTTGGTGCTATCGACTGGCGCGTTCGGATGGCGTCCAGATGGCGTTATCTACGCCATCCGGAAATGATAGGTCTATTAATGGATCTGGGCTATTCTTTATGTTATGAAATAGGCTACACCTTGTTGTACGCACAAAGATAGACAGATAGGGAGGGGGGGCTCAATTGAATTTTATATGGCTACATATTAATATTTGTCATTAATATAGCATGGCTACATTATAATTATGGTTACTTTATATGCACAATCCATAGCCTTGAAATTCATTGAGTGGCAGAATAGAATCGTAGGCTTTTCCTCCAGGATTGTCATGACAATAATATGCCTATATGCTATATGCCTATTCATGCTTTGTTGATTAAAATAACCAAGTTACATTTACCTTGAATTATCTAGCATGAGTTTACGCGCTCAATTCAGGTGCACCACAGTCTTCTTGAAAATAAGCTCTCTTCATTGCCAGCATTCACTACGGTTTCAGTAGTCTAGGTGTTTATTCACCTATTTATTGGAAGTCTATATCTACTCCAGATGTTTTTCTCGGTCTGACCATAAACACGGCAATAATTAACCATTTTCCTTCCTCCAATGTATGGCGACGTCCAGATCTGATGACACGCCGTGCAAAACCCCCTATGTACATGGATAGATAGATAGATAGATACTTTATTGATCCCTAAGGGGAAATTCAAGGTCTCAGTAGCATACAGACATCACACACAACATGCACTTACAGCATAAAAAGTAATATATGTGTGTTTTCAAACAGCATCAGAGGCACATGTCCGCCATATCCATTCATTTATTTCACTAACGTAAAACACATACAACACCGGATGTACGTGAAAGTAATTGTGGTGAATAATTACTTAATATTAACTTAGACTGGCAAACTTCAGGAACACTCAGGAATCAGGTTTATTCTGTTACAAGCAGAGAGGGCCTCTGCTGGATCAACCTCTCTCTCTCTCTTCTTCAGTACTCCATCTAGTTATAATTCTACTTCTTCTTACAATGCAAGTTAATCACTTTTGTATGGGTTAAACAAAGGAAGAATTTGGCGGCAAAACAATCCCACTTGGTTGGTTCTCCAGATGGCATCAGACACACCTACTCACACCTACTTCACACCTATCTGACGAACATGAGGAGAGATATCTTATATATCGGAAATATAACTTATAGAATGTTCCAAACATTCTCACAATCAAATCATTACAATCCTTGTACTGAGACTATTACAATGATACCAAACATGAATATATTTACATTTCATGACGCATGGATACATTATAGCAAGGTAACATCCTTTGTCTTGTGGATCTGATAGCCCTTGGAACCAGTACCTTAGCATTTCATTGGGGGAGGGGAGGGTGTCTTTTGTTTAATGCCAAGAGGGGCCACATGGCTAACTAAACCCTAAAATAATTGCCATCATACGTCATTCGACAGTCCGAAAGCCGGCTGTCGGGAAACTGTCAGACATAACATGCCCCCCCCCCTTTCCCCAGGGAAAGACCCAAACCACATCCCTGAGAAGTAGTTACCAACATTTAAAACTCCCACTGGAACAAGCAGGAATAGAAACACTGTAAAGAAAACACCAGACTAAAACGGCTGCAACGGTGCAACCTGCAAACACTGTAAAACATGAAAGCATCACTCTTAAAAGCATTACTCTACATAGCCCGGTCTGACCCTGGCAGGGTTGTCAGGGCCGGTGGGACCTGCATTAGAGTTCTGTCTGTCCTCCAGGTCCGCTGCGGTAGGTGGCGGCACCCTCCGGAGGCCACCTACCGCCTCGTATCGTCGGACAGGCGGAAAGTAGCAGGGCCCAGCTGCTCAGTCACTTGCATGGGTTCGGACCAGAATGACCTGAGCTTATGGCCCCGGATGGGTCTCCGGACCCTGACCCAGTCCAGGGTGGTGAACGGTCAAAGCGCTGCTTCATTCTGTGCTGCTGTGCTGTGACTGTCGCGCAGTTGGCTGGATGATTGCCGCTGCACACCCTGTTGTGCGCTTGATGGAGGGCAAGCAGGGGCTCGAAGGCGATTCAACGGCAATGACAGCTCCCGTCCCAGCATGAGGCGCGCTGGAGAACTCTCTGTAGTGGAATGTTGAGTAGCTCGATAGTGCAGGAGGGTTCGCCGGAGTGCTGCTAAGAATTGGAAGCCTTCTGCCAGGTGAGCTCTGATACAATTTTTCAGTGTCTGGTTCAGGCGTTTCACCCCCCCATTCGTCTGTGGGTTGTAGAAGGCAGTGCAATGAGAAAGCGTTGGTGATGCGGGACGCCATGGAGCTCACCACAAATGTCCATCTGGCTACTGCAGTGGCTGGAGGGGTGGGGCCGGTGGAGGGCCCATCTTGCCACTCACCAGGCCGCCAAACAGTCCTTGACCATGGCTTCGATGTCCCCGTCTATTCCTGGCCACCAGACCACCTCTCAGCACCGCTGCTTCACCCTGACGACGCCCAGGTGGCCTTCATGAGCCATGGCCAGTGCCGGAGCCCTTAAGGCAAGGGGTACAACTGTGCGGTGGCCCCGGGCCACACAGTGATCGTTCCAGCAGATCGATTTTTTTTTTTTCAAACGGCGACCAAATTGTGAATTTCCAGAGCACACTTGGCAATCGACTCCTACGGACTTTCCCCTAAAGCTGGCAGCAAAGAGAGCAACATTTCCGGAAAGGTACTGGCTTGATGAAATTCATTCTGGACTCTCTATCCAACCACATAAAGACCTCGGGATACTTCGGTTTGGCTTTAGGGACCCTCTACTCACTACCACGTAAGTGCAATGTTGTTTGGAACTGTAGAAGAGGTACAAAAATAGAGTTTTGTAGCGGCGAAATAATATGCCCTTCTCACTTCCACGCTAACGAGCTTTGACTAAAAACGGTAACATCAAACTTGCTCAAAACCCATCCGAATGACATGATTTGGATGTCAACTCAACGTATGTACTCCCAATCATCCGTAAATCGATCTAAAGTGCATTTTACTTCTGCTCTGCTGAATTGAGGGCCAGGGCCTCTCTCTCCCCTCCACTGAGTACTTCTGCTGAATTAAGGGCCCGTCTGCTCTATGCTGTCACGGAGCTGAGACAGCACAGCCCCAACTGCAAAGTTTGAGGCATCGCAGGTGAGAAGAATTGGGCTGGACGGGACAAAGTGGGCGAGCACAGGTGGTGAGATAAGTTGAGACTTCAGCTGTGTGATGGCGTCCGCACAGGCCGGGGTCCATGTCCATGGGGCGTCCTTCTTGAGGAGTAGACGGAGCGGAGCAGTAGTGGCAGAATACTGGGGTAGGAAGCGCAGATAATAAGCCGTCATGCCCAGAAAGGATGCGAGGTGGGCAGGACTGAATGGCATGGGCAGCCATTGGATGGCCTCCACATTGGAGTGTAGAGGGCAAAGTCCTTCTGGGGTCAGGTGAAACCCCACAAACTCCACCTCAGATGCAGAGAAGATGCATTTCTCCCCATTCAGTGTGAGGTTATGAGAGGCCAGAGTGTCCAGTACCTGTGTCAGGCGTTGGTCGTGGATAGCAGGTGTTGGTCCATGCACCACTATGTCGTCGAGAAAAATGACCACTCCAGGGATACCAGCAAAGATAGTAGACATTATCTTTTGAAAACAGCTAGGGGCGGAGCAAAGGCCAAAAGGCATCCTGGTATAGCGGAAGACACCTGCATGCGTGACAAATGCAGTGAGGTTACGACGATCTGGGTGCAGGGGAACCTGCAGGTACTGTAGCCCTGGCGGAGATCAAGCTTGGAAAATGTCTTGGAGCCATAAAACTGTGAGGTCAGTTCTTCTGCAGTGGGCAGCAGGTATTTATCTGGTACCACAGCCTTGTTCACCGCCCTCAGGTCCACACACACTCGCAAGCCACCTGTTTTATTTTTGGCAATCACCAGATTCGAGATCCATGGTGAGGCGTCGACTGGTTCGATGATGCCTGCTTCCAACAACTTTGTCAGCTCTTGCCAGGGGAATGCGCCAAAGGGGCTGTATGACCGGGTGCGTGTTCGTGTGCAGGAGAGGTTGTTGCGTGAAGGCTGAGAGGCAGCCCAGGCCTGAAAAGAGCTGCGGCCATCGCTGTTCCCATGCTGAGCTGACCTGCAGGATCGGCGCCCCGCCGCTGTCCAGGAATGTGAAACCCAGGCTGGTGATGAGGTCCAGCCCCATGAGGTTAGCACTGTGCTGTGCCACCTGGAAGGTGAAGGTCGGGACGCATTTGCTCCCATGACGCACTGCACAGTTCAGGGAGCCAACTAGGGAGATCTTTGCACTTTCCACGGCTTATTGGACGTGTTTTAATGCAGGAAAACACCTTTTGGTCCATTTTCACTGGAATTACACTTTAACCTGTTCAATGTATTAGGCCTATCAGTAATTTCATTGATAATGTTTAAAATGATTTGCCAGTTTTATGCAAGTGTCTGATTTGTCGGATTTAGTGAGGATGTTATTTTCTTCATTATACTCCAGTGCCAATAACTCTGGCAGGGATTTTCAAATGATTGTGACCCAGGAGAGACCATTCTGGTCAAGGAAACAACAGGAGGACCAATGGTGAATAAATGATAGTGACTCCAACATTGAAGTTTTTAATGCATGGCCAGGCTCAAATCATATCTAGAAGATATATATAGGAACTCACTGGTCACCATAAAATGCACCTTTGCACTTAATGAACACCATTAACCTGCGGTGTCTCCCAAGGATCAATCCTGAGGCCTCTGTTACTTAACCTCTATATGTTTCCACTTGGTGAAATAGACCAATCATACAGACAAATCAGATCTCCTATCAAAGTCATGCCGATGACACCCAAATCTACTATTGCCCTTTTTCCCAATGACCACAGTCCTCTTGGGTCTTTCTGCCAAAACACTGACTGGACAAAAAGAGGACAGATTAAAGATTACATAACGTCACAAAATTACTTTTTTTTTTAAATTATATACACCTTACTTTAATGCCCAACTTCCTGGCATTCAATAATATACAAAAAAAGGAATTAGAGCAGAGGAGAGGTGTGTGTTGCTTTTTTACCACGCACAGTTTCGGCTTTACCAGCTATAACCATCTGATACGTGATTAAGAGCCCTCTTGAACAGGTTGAACAGTTATAACCACTCATTGCTGCATGTGGGCAATAATTTAACAGTAATAATGTTTATGTTAACCATGTGGGACTGTGCAAAGGGTCGCCATTATCAGTAAGACTGTATGGGTCTGTTCAAAACGGGCAACACTGCTGCCTTTTAAAATATCTAACTGGGGAGTGAGGCAGCAAGTGCGGTTCGAAACCGAAAAAACAAATTTTAAGATATCTTAGATTTCCCGAATAACGGTCATTTTTGGAGGCAGCATCGATGCACACATCATGCTCCCTCCTACCCATAATCCTTTGCGGCAACGTCTGTGAAAAGTAAACAAAGATGGCGGATGACATCGGTAATGGCTGCTGAAATATGATTTGTGTGGCATTATTTTGCTTAGATTTGTAGATTTGAGATGAGAAATAAACAATTTACTATCTGATTATACCATTGTTGTAACCATTAACGTCTGGTCTGATATATCACTAGCTTACGTAAGCTAATTGAGTTTAACGTCCGGCTTTTGCTAACGTCATACCGTAGTGTTAACCAAAGATTCTAGAGTGCTACGCTCATTTTTATGCATTTGAGATGCATAAAAGATGCATTTAATCTAAAGTCATATCTAGTGAGACAGCTCTCTATGTAGGGAGGGAGGGAGGTAGCAGGCAGCCGTCTTCGGTTTCGAACAGACCCTATGTGTGTATGTGTGTAGCCATCGGTCAACATGTTTTATGGAACTGCGGGACGGAGCTCAGAACCGATTTCTCAATGGGGACAATAAAATACATAAAATAAAATACACATTTAAAATCAAATCAACTACGTGTTCTAGAACTCACAAAGGTTATATTATCACCTAGTTATCCAAGCCCAACCAAGATGAAGAAAATAAAACATGCATTACAACATTGAAGGAAATGAAGGTGGCCACAAAGCACAATCATAAAGACATAATGACCCAATCTCCCCCCAGCTGCTGGTCCATGTTTGCGCTGAATGTGGTTCTTGAGGCTGACGTTGTGGTTGAAGCACTGCCCACAGTCCTGGCACTTGAAGGGTCTCTCCCCTGTGTGGAGGCGCATGTGGGACTTGAGATGGCCTGGTTGGTTGAAGGAACAGTTGCATAGCTTACAGCTGTAGGGCTTCACTCCCGTATGGACCAACTCATGTCTCTTGAGGTGATGGGGATCGGGGAAGCCCTTGTCACACACTTTGCAGAAAAACCTGCCATGTTCCCAGTGGGTCTTCCTGTGAGCGTTTCGACTGGAGCGATCTGCAAACCGTTTGGGGCACTCGGAGCAGCGGTACTTCAGGCTCTCCCCCTTGTAGGTCTCCTCGTGCTCCCGCTTGTCTTTTTGGAACCTGAACTTCTCGTAGCAGTATTGGCAGGAAAGCCCAAGGTCCTTAGTGTGCAGGTGACCGTGTCTACAGAGGCCTGCCTCATTGATGCAGCGCTTTCTACAAGTCAGACACGAGAGCAGCTTGACTTTGTGATCACAGACGTGCGCAGTCTGGCCATCGTGCCTGATAAGGAATTTGCCACAGTCGGGACAAAACTCACGTTTACCACCATGTAACTGTTCCATATGGATCTGTAGGCTGTACGGATCATTGAAGTAGACGGCATATTTTGGAGGATTCCGTCTCTCCTCATTGGCTGCACTAGTTTCCTGGTGGCAGCTTTTAGAGAACTCTACTTCAGATGTAGTGTTACGTTCCTGATCTCTTATGCTGGTGTCTTCTGGGCTTTCATTTCTGGTGCCTCCATGGTCACTGCTGCCCACAGAACCCTGTTCTCTAATGCTAGAGACTCCGTGGCTGTTGTTGCTGCTACTGCGGCTTAACTCAGCACCATCTTTGCTGGTTTTATGCAGCTCATCAAAGTTTATGACCCCTTGATTGCTAATGCTATTTGAATCTTCAAGACGATCATTGGAAGCAGTTTGTTTGTTACTGCTGTTGGCGTCTGGGCTGCATGCGTGTTCAGCTGCTTGGCTAACATCACAAGAGCTCTCTTGGTCTGCAGCAGTAGGGGCCTCTGGGCTGATGGTGTGTTGGGTTTGTTGGCCGTCTGTGCAGTCCAGCTCCTGGTCACCGACCTTGTAGCCACACTTAACACAGCAGTAGAGCTGCAGGTGTTTCTGCTTGAAACAGCGGGCACTTGCCTCCTCTCCACAGTCACAGCACCACGCAACCTGGAGAATATGCTCCTCCCCTTCATCAACACCTTCAGACTCCTCGCTGCTCGTCTCCATGAACTCTTCAGAACTTAGACCCCACTCTTCATCACGGTCCTTCCTTTTCCTCTTTGGCCTCTGTTTCTCCTCCTCATCATCATCATTATCCTCTTCCTCCTCCACCACCTCCACCTCCTCCACGTCTTCGGGTGATGGTTCTGACTCTTGAGGTGCCTATATGAAACAGTGTTATTATTTTTAATTAATTTGATTCAGAACTAAATGTGGATGTCCCAGCACCAAAATGGCTATACCATTATGAATATACCAATAGATTTACAAAAGTAAAATTGATTTACCATTAACAAAATTTCCAACATGAACGTCCCGTTTTTTAAAAAGCTTTGAGCCATAGCCAAGTTTTAATAGCATCATAGTCAAACACACAATAAAAACCCTGAGCCAGGCCAGGCCCTTACTTCATGAGAGGCTGTTGGGTCAGGGGGCTGGTGGTCTGGAGGATGGCTCGCCCAGTTCCTGGTGTTGCTACAGCTCCAGCACTGCTGCACCACATGGAAGACGAGTCCCTTGCGTTGAGTAGTGACACTGCAGGCATCACTGTAGCACCCTAAGCACTTCTGGAACAGCTCTAGCAGGCAAGCAACCTTTACAACGACATCCTCCATTAGGCCATTCCTTTAACAACACAACGGAGACACAACACAAATGAAATTGTGTAAGCAAAGAAAAATTCCACAAAGTCTTGGTCCTGCAAACTAAAAATACTCGTGGTTTCAAATACATGCAAGTCATAAGAAGAATAGCAGACGTAATGAGTCCTACACATAACGTAGTAAATTAATGCTGCAGAATAATACATTATTTTCCATCTTCCATAATTAAGTGTGCACTAATACACTGCGGTCTCAATGGCTTATCCCTGTGTTCAAATTATTTTATTGAAATGTGACATTATTTGAATGCATGTAAAGCTTACAATAAGATAAATGCATTTACCTGTCTAGCACGGTGGAGGACTTGCTCTGGGGCTCTGTAGGGTATAATAATCTAGCTTTAGTACAAATGGCTACCGGACCATTATGTGCAAATCTGATATATTTCCAATGGTGGGATTTCATATGTGAACCACACAAAAAACAACAACCACTCTGTGTGCTTTTCATTGAACTACAGCAGCAGGTCACCCTGATCTTCAGCAATAACACTCAAACATTGTTCAATTTATTCTACATGGATTTACCTCACAAATCTAAGCTCTCATCTTTGCCCTATAGCACAGAAAACAAAAATCTAATTTTATGTATGAGTCATTGATGTCGCACATTTAACCCCAAATCAGAAAAAATTGGCACACCCTAGCATATGCCTGTTTTAAACAGAATTTTTTAAACAGAATTTTGGGTCATGAAACGGAATATGCTCCCAGAAGGAAGAGTGTTGTAGGCCTGCACATGCTCAATTCGCATAGAATTAGGATAAAATGAACCAATTTCCTCTCACACACTTTCCTAATCATGGCGAAACAACGTGCACACTTTGGAAAGACGAGGAGACAAACTTATGTCTTGCAATCATGCAAATCTCATGGAGTTCATTGACGGGAAAAAATGTCGTAATAGTGATGTTTTTAAAAAGATTTGTGAAAAACGAGGCTGGCTATCGACGTACACCTGAACAAGTGAAATACAGGTAGAAGACCCTGAAGACGTTGTATTACAGTACGTGGGAGATTTACGTCATGACGTTGGGCGCCTATTTGTAGGCTGTGCCGCTGACTTATTCGGAGTAATGTTGATTGTTATGTAAAAAGGAATATTCTCAAAATGACATTCTATGTATATGTTTTGAGCAACATATACAGTCATCCAGACAATATTTTTTTCCAGGGAAGACCTTGAATATTTCAGGAAAAAACTATGGGCAAATTAATTCTGCATATATTTAAACAGTATTTCTCCATAGAGGAAGAGTCCATGTGCTAAGACCGGTCAAATTAGGTGCATCATGGAATGAAAGACATGACTAAGAACACCCAATACTGTTGAGCAACTGAAATCGTATATTGGGCAGTAATGGGACAACATTTTATTCTCAACACTCTAGCAACTGGTCACCTCAGTTCAACTTAAAAAAAAAAAAAAAAAAAAATGTTGCATCAAATTCAAAATGAACATATCCATGAAAAAGTCCAGATTTTCATTTTCAACATTTGATATGTTGTCTATGTCCTTTTTGCTGCTAAATATGGGTGTACGGTATGGGTTTAAACTTATTGGGTTTGATATTATCACATTCTGTTTTTATTTGCATTTTACACAACGCCCCAACTTTTTCTGATTTGGAGTTGTATTATGGATACATTCTTTACCCCACCTCTTAATTTCTTTGCGTGTTTTCCAGTGTTTTTAGCGCATTTCTTTTTTCTCTTTGGCCTCCGTTTCACCTCCTCCATATCATTCTTCCTTTTCTTCTTTGGCTTCTGTTTCTCCTCCTTGCCTTCAGATGAGGGCTCTGACGCTTGAGGTGTCTATATGAAACAGTGTTTTAAATCAATTTAATTAATTTGCCTTGTGTAGGATGATTCAGAATAAAATGTGGATGTACCTGGATGTACTAAAATGGGCACAGGTACATCCACAGGGCCCTAGTTTGAGAAGGGAATCTCCCGATCCATCACGGTCACTTCCACAGGAAATACACGAGGCTTTGGTTCTCAGTTACTGATGGTTTTTAGTTTATTCTTTAATAAGCCTTAAAGCTACATTGTGTAAGAATTTCTCCTGTCTAGCGGTGAAATTGTAGATAATAACCAATTGAATATTACTTTCAAGCCCCTCCCATTTAAGTGTGATTTAACGCCTATGGTAGCCATTTCATGCTTTTCACCAAGCCGAGAAATCTAGACGCACCCTAGCGGCAGCAAATGTAATTTGCAGCCAGGGTAGTCTAGCAACTCTCTGTTGGCTTGTGAGCTGGAAAATGAAACTTCTATCAGGCCAATCACATCGTGTATAGAGTCGGCGACGGACATGTGAATTCCCTGCTACTTGAAAACAAAGAAGATGGATGCTGCTGCTAGCGAACAGCGGTCTTTGAATTATGTCGAGTTAAGCTTTTTTTTAATTGGCAAAGTTTGATCAACTAGCCAACTAGCTCTGCTGGTGGGAAAATGCATGGGACTCATGAGTTGTAGCGCTATCCTATTACGTGCAAAGGAAATTTGAACTGTTTATCCCGTCCCTTGGATTGAGCACTGCCAATGGTAAGTTCCCAGACCCTACATCTTGATGTGCGTCTGGCTCGTCAGGCTATGTTTCACCTAGACTCTAGTTAGGCTACTGAAAATTTTATTTTACCTATGAGGCGTCCGCAGCGCACCTTCTAAAAAATAGCCAACAAGTCACCTGCAGATCACACTCTCCATTGTGAAGTTTTTCATAGATATTTTATTGTAGACCAGAACCATTTAAAGAATGTATGTATCCATACATCTCTAACATTAACTTAATATTGGTGATACCTTACAAGCTGGGTTAAATTGTAGCCTTTGGCTCCGAATCCTTTTCCCATTCAATCTCTATACAACAACGGAAGCGGAGCGCATACACGCGCTGAAAATCTTGTGCCATGCAATAGGACTCGTACATTTCATAATGGGGGCAGCCATGGCCTACTGGTTAGCGCTTCGGACTTGTAACCGGAGGGTTGCCGGTTTGAACCCCGACCAGTAGGCACTTTGAGCAAGGCACCTAACCCCTCACTGCTCCCCGAGTGCCGCTGTTGTTGCAGGCAGCTCATTGCGCCGGGATTAATGTGTGCTTCACCTCACTGTGTGCGGAGTGTGTTTCACTAATTCACGGATTGGGATAAATGCAGAGACCAAATTTCCCTCACGGGATCAAAAGAGTATATATACTTATACTTACAGTGTTTCCCATACATTGACTTATTTGTGGCGGCCCACCACAATATCAACACTGACCACCACACAATGATTTTCCAGGTTGTGCTAATTTGTTAAAAACTGTTGCATTCAAGTTAATTCTGCAAACCTACCACCACAAATATAATTCAATTCTGTGGGATCAATTCTTCACTGACTTATATACTTATACTATAATGTACAGAGAGTCTGGCCACTTTCCATTGCCAAGCATTAACTTCTTTGAAGGCGAGTGCTCTGTCAGTTTAAAACTATTGAATCTGCCCAGAGCCACTCTGGATCTGCCATAACCAATCGCTAACGTTTGGTTGTGACGTATTCTGGCTCAAACTAGCGCACAACCTCGACGTCATCGTTTTCAGCCACTCCCTCTGTTCGCTGATTGGACCTGCAGATTTTTGCAGGAGAAAATTGAGTGGAAGTACGTAGGAGGGCGGAGCCAGGTTAATAGGACTGCATTACCTGGAGAAAAATAACAAAACCATTTTTGTCAGATCATTGAGAGGTTTCAGATGTGCAATAACTATAAAAAGGCGTAGTGGCAGCTGTTTTGCTAGGATGTGGAATATTCCGCTGGTTGGTGCACACGCAAGTGTTGCGATTGAATGTCTGTCCATTCACACGGATTTCACTGGAGTAGATCTTGCACACAACTTCGGTAGCCTATGTCTCTTAGCTTTCCACTTTCATCAGGCAATATGTAGCCTATAATATGCTGTGTAACTGTAGGGCTATGTAATTTTATGTAGACATAATTAGTGTTGACATGAAATTGTAAAGACGAGTTGTTTGATGATATGAAAATGGCTGTTCCATGTGAAGTTTGTCATACTCAGGAAATGCTGTAATTTGTTAACACAGGTACTATCTGCCGTGTTCAGGCTTTGTATAAAAATATTGTTTCTATCTTTGGATGAAAACCATATCATATGAAGTAATATAGAAAACTGGATTATATTGAAGGCCAATTCCATGGAAAATTACGTTTTTTGTAACATCCATAACGGCAATAAAATGTGATGGTATGGTATGATGTGAATGATTACATGAAATTTGAGCATTTGCTATTTTTGGCTGAAGAATGTACATGAGAAAAAAATGCACAAAAAATGAATGTTATCATTCACATCATACAAATGCCAAGGCATTTCATTGGCGTTATAGATGTGACAAAAAGTCTATTTTCCGTGGAATTGCCCTGAACTATACAGTATATCTTAATGCATTCCGTCAAATCAAATATCCTATATGGCTTTAATAGAAAAAATGATTTGACGCATCGTGATGCATCTTGATTAGGGTGGCAACGCCAACCTCACGATTCGGTTTGTATCACGAGTTTTGACCCACGGTTCGATACAAACCTCGATTTTTCTTTTTTTGGAGGGGGGCTAAACATTTTATTAAATAACATTTCAATAGCCTAGGACACCAGATGAATACAATATAATATATAATATAATATATCTGTATTATTTTATATGCTGAGAGAATACTGAATGTCTGATATTTATGACAGCACACATTATGCAGATTAGCCTATAGCCTAGGCCTACTATTTCTATTACAACTCTACCTCTTTAATTCAGCTGTCTGGTTGAAGCCTGGAAATATTGTAAACAAAGTAGCATAGTTGGCTAGCTTGTCATAGTCTAGTGATTGGACTGTTCCGTTTCCCCGTGTGTGTTTAAGTTTCAAGGTAATACTTGTGCTCCTTGGGACAGGCCCTTTTGGGAAACATTGGTATTGAGATTATGGGAAATTTGCATCCAAAAGCTGAATGTAATTCAGTCGCACACTCTCAAATTTTGGTGGCAAAATGCGACCATTTGGTAGCAGTCTGGAGCCTTGCCTCTTGTCGCTGATCGACTTAGGACCGTGGTGGCCGGTGGAAATGTTAATGTATTGTCAATTGCAAGACTAGTAGCTCAGTGAAATGAGAATGAACAGAAGTTTTTGTGCAGGCGGGTTCTTTCCAAACTGAACTAAATGTAATGCATGCTTAGCTGACCTACCTGAGTAGTAAGACCATTACATAATGCAGAACATCTGGTCTGCAGCAGCACATTCAAAATGCTGCAGCACATCAGCCAAAGATGACACATACTAGCCTACCCTGTAAGTTACCCTTCAGTGAATTCCTAGATCAGCCAGAATTAATAGGACACTGAATCGGCACCTTGCCACCTTAATTCAATGATCCAGATCTACGTCCCCTCTCCACTGCGGTCCACAGTTTTATAGACAAGCAACTCCATTACCCTTAAAAAAGTTTGTATTTGCACAGCCACACACAAGCAGTGAGTGCCCAAACGGAAGATAATATTAGGCTTACCTCCACTCTGTCTGCAGCAGGTCTCTTCGCTCTTGGAACGGCATCTTTCTTTAGACGCAGGCGCTTTTGAGATGTGTCTTTGAAGTCATCTTCTTCAAAATGCTCGCTGCAAACGCGGTAATCTTTATCGCGAAGTATTGGTATGGGGGTTTGCGCATCAAGTTGAAGTACAAATAGCCACAACTTCAGTACGTTATGGTCAAAAAAAGGAAGACGGTGAAAGCTTAGGCACTTGTATTTCCTCATTCTATTGCCACAATTCGGAAAGACACAGACACGAACCATTCTTCCTTTTTCCAGTAGAGCTACACATAGACCTACTGCCGTTACACCAAGCGTGTTATTTCCTATGGTTATTTCCCTGACAACAGCTCCAATCTTCCTTCTGAAGTAGACGCTTTCCTCTCATATGTTTCCTCTTCCTGCAACATTCACGTGATTTCTAAACGAGACGAGATTTCTACGGAGCATCCAAAAGGACATTGTGGGAGTTTATTCATGGGTTTCTAATCTGCGCGCAACGTTTATTTAAATCTGACAGATTACCTGTACAGCTCATGAAAAAAAATAATCTGAAAGTATTACAATAAAGAGGTTATAATACAGAAATGTTGAAAATAGATTCAATAATCGTGTGGTATAATAATTGTGGGGTGTATCAGGGACGAGCAAGAGGAGGAGTACAGGAGCCTGGTGGAGGACTTTGTGCAATGGTGCAAACTCAACCACCTTCAACTCAACACTCCAAAGACCAAGGAGATGGTGGTGGTGGTACTTGATGCTTAATACCTTATACTTAATATTTGACCAATGGCTGTAACCCTATTACCTCAACCTATTCTTGCACTGATATAGTTTTTTTTAAATATATATTACCTTGTCTACATTATTCTCTTATATGTCCATATTTATTTTATGCTGGTCTCTAGATGTTATTCTTGCACTGTTGCACTTACTTATTTGCACCATCATCATGACACTCACTCTCATAGAGCAACTTACAATGCACACTGAATTACAGGCTCAGTCCCTGCCCTGTCATGCTTAATCATCCTTAAGCACACTATGTTGATTTTTGATTTAGTTTATATAGTATATTTAGTATTTAGTATCATGTTTATCTTCTACTGTCTCTATTGTACAGTAGAGTTTTTTTTATATGTATATTACTCTTTCTGCTGTAAGTGCATGTTGTGTGTGATGTCTGTATGCAACTGAGACCTTGAATTTCCCCTTGGGGATCAATAAAGTATCTATCTATCTATCTAATTTGAAATAGTTCATGTTTGCATTAATTAAGGGGAGTTATATGAGCAGCCCCTCCTCCAGGGCCCTGACGAACTCATGTGTGCAGGGTAAAATATGTAAGGGATACTGTATAGAACGCCGGTCATTATCGGAAAATAAGCCCCCTTCAGGACAAAACAAGGTCCTGTTCGCCCTGTCGGTGTGTTGGGTCCTCCTCACATGGAAGATCTAACGTTCCGTTTCAGTGACCAAAGTAGAACTGTTGAGAGAAACTAGAGGAGCGTTCAAATTCGCCAGAGACAGGAAAGAAAGTGCGCATTTAGGGCTTGTCAGTTATGGTAGTTTATAAGCCAGGAGTCTCCTATGAGGCCCCCGCAGCGCACCATCCAAAAGCCAACAATTTGTCTGCAGATCACACTCTAAAAGCATCCTCCATTGTGAAGTTTTTAATATTTAATTGTAGACCAGAACCATTTTAAGAATGTATGTAGCCATACATCTGTAACATTAACTTGATATTGCTGACACCTTACAAATATTGGCTGGGTTAAATGATAGCCTTTGGCTCCAAATCCCTAAACAAGAACGGAAGCGGAGCGCATACACTGCTCGCACGCAGTAAAATAAAGTAAAAGGGAAAAAAGCTTGCTCGTCTTGTTTGCCTCTGCACTCAATTGGATAGACCTAACCAATCAGAGCAATGAAATAGCTTACCTGTAGGAAGAACACATAAACTGTCCTTGGAGAGAAGATAGAGATGTTGACGGAGTACAAATATCTCGGTCTTATCATTGACCATAAATTATCCTAGGATCAGTGTGCTGGTCAACAACGCTTATTTTGTTTTACAAGTATTCTCTCCTAATGTATTGTATGCTGGTATGGACATTCAAAAATCACTCATAGGAACAAATTGGGGAAGATTGTTAAAATCTGTGGAAAATGCAATGGTAAGCAACATACCTGTACCAACTATATCTCACCAGATTGGCACAGAAAGCAGACAAGGTTTGCATGGATACAACCCATCCACTTTCAGTGGAGTTCAAGCCACTCCCTTCTGGTCATAGATATAGGCTACCCTAATGTCAGAACCAACCA